>NW_018250366.1:6122-26857 GCF_001263595.1 Phalaenopsis equestris | reverse complement strand
ACCTACTAAGTATTTAGCCTACTAAGTATTAAGAGGTTGAGACCAACATGTTGAACTTCAAGTTGAGTGGAGAAGGGTTTGGAATTTCTAATGGTGAGAGTTCCAAGTCTAGTTTCCTAGGAATAGTCAACAGGAAAAGTCCTATGGCTAGACCCTAGGCTACTAAAGAGGAAAAACTAAATCTCAACCAAAAATGAGGTCAACAGTGCTCTCTAACCTTAAAAAAATTAGCGAGCATTTGTAATAACATGATTAACAAGCCCTAAAAATTTCAAGCCATAATGATAGATATTTGAATATTTATGTTTTAAATAAGTTTTAGGGTGTTTAATTAATTTATAATTATATATTAGATAATTATTTTTCATTTTTGGTTCATTAAATTCTCTTCTATTCATTGAGCACAATGATAATTTTATTTTATTTTTCTGATTTTGCTGCACCAAGATATGACTTTTTGAATTTTATATATCTTTTTAAATTAGAAAATACCCTAATTTTTTACTTAATGAAATTGGCACTAACTACTTCATCAGACCAGTCGAAGACCCACATGACGCTCTCCCACTCACGAAGCTTTCCACGTAGGCACCCTTGTCAGCCCACGTTTCACGTTTTTTCTTAAAGTTCAACTCCATCCACGCCACTCGTTTTAAATACACACAAATGAACATCATCCGTTCATCATTCTAAATGAGCCCTAACACAAGAACTATCCACACTAAAATTCTAAGATTTCTCTCCATACTTAACCAAATTGCATGAGTTTTATTCCTATAGCTTCATCTAAATGAGGTGAAAATATCTATATGGTTAGGTGGACATGGATTATTCATTCTCTTCATCAAAGACTAAAGTGAGGCTAAAATAATATTTTTCAAGCTATACCATAGTCCAAGAGGCGAGGCCTTAATTCGATGGATTGAGAAGCTTTGGCTTGGTGCCACGAACCTCCTCCAAGTGTTGGTTTGTCTGTGGATGTGTCTAGGTATAAGGTAGACCAAATGGTGAATTGGGCTTGATCTTGAGTTATGTTAGAGGCTTCAGAAGAAGGGGATTTTGATTAATGAAGTGGTTTTAGGTTATGGGGAAGCTTTTGGAAGAATTAATTTGGGGTTTTGTGGAGTTTGGTAGAATGGCCAAAAAGGTCCTAGATTTAAGCTTTAAAATTATGGTTTCTTAGTGCTGATGAAAGGCTGAAAATGATTGGGATGAACTTCATGTAATTAATGTTTGGAATAATTTTGGTAGAGTTTCCCCTAGGTTTGTGCAATTTTTCCATTTGGCCATGAAGGGTGGTGGTTTTTTAGGCTAGTAAGGGGCTCTAATTGGCCAAGACAGAGGGTCAAATGTGGCGCTTATGAGGAGAGAAGAGAGGGGCAAGTGATCAATTGTAGTGAGCCACATCAGATGGGTGAAATTTTGAGTTTTGCAATGGTGGTGTTCCTCGACCTTAGGTTGTCCAGTGGCTAGGGTAGCCAAATTGACCATGGGAGGTCACCTTCTCATTGTGGGACGTCACAGGTGGAGTCTTGTGAATCCAATTGTGTCCAAGTATTTGTAGATGTGTTTGATCAAAAAGGAAATGGGTTTGGGTCCACTTGGGTTTAGGCTCTTGAAAATGGATTTGGGTCACTCAAAAGGTGGCTCAGGCTGGTAGAGGTCAAGTGAATTAGTGTGGTCAAGTCCCCATCTAAGAGATTAAGGCTTAAGCATGTGTTAGAGGGAATCCATTAAGTGGTTAAGTTCTTTAAGTGGAATGAAGAAAGAGCCCCCTCCTTTTTGCACTTAGGGGAGGGTGACAAGGCATGGCTCACATTGCTCACATGTGGCTTGGAGGAAGCCTCATGGCTTGCATATGACTTTACTAGTTTTCTGAAGAAGGATTTTAGAATTTTTTTGGGGCATTTTATGCAGTGTTGGTATAAATCCAAATATGGGGGAATTTAATCATGCATGTCATGGTGTATGGCTTGGTTTGATTAAATGGATGATGAGGGGAATTTTTCATGAAGAAATGGCCTTTTTATTTTAAGAAAAGTTGGTACGTGGGCTTAGTTTGGTGGGCTTTTTTAAAAATGGGTCATGGTTAATTGATTGGGCTTGGATTTGATGAGGATTTAAATAAATTATGGGTTCGATGAATTTTAGAAATTATCAAGATGATGTATAGGACATGAATTTTTTGAAATTGGATTTAGCATAAGGGTTCAAATTTGATGGATTTTGGGTTTAGAGTGGACTTGGGTTGCTTTGAATTTGAATTTTTAATAACTTTGAACTTAGGTTTTAATTTTGGTGGTATTGGATTTGGGTTTGGAATTTGGTGGGTTTAGGATTGATTTGGTGTGAATTAGAGGCAATTTGGGTAATTTGGAGGAGTTTGTTGGGTGATTTTAGTGAAGAATTGGGTGTTTGAGTAATTTTAGATATTTTAGTAGTTATTGGTAAATTTGGAAATTTTGGGTGAATTTAATGCTGAATTTAGGTGGACGTGGTGAGGAGTGTGAATGAGGGGTGAGTATATATATAGTGTAGAGTGATGTATAGGACATCCTTAGGGATTGATGATTTTGAAAGAACTCCTTTTGTTATTAGCTTCAACATTTTGGTCTCCAAACACTCAACCAAATGATGAAGCTTTGAGACAATCCATGTGAGACTTCTCAAAGAGTCAAGAAGTAGTTTTGAGCTGTGGTGCTGCATTGAATATGTATTTGAATTGTAGGGTAAGGTATGAGGGTGGTGTTAATTATGTTGGTGTGTGTTGGATGTGTACGTGGTGTGAGGTGAATGTCCAAGTCATTAAGGGCTTCCCTAAGGCCTTGTGACTCTATGGGAACGTATATTTTGGGGCTTCACCATGTTGTTCTATACCAAATCAACTAAGTTTTGAGGGTTTGAGAAGACCCATGGGAAACTCCACAAAAGAGTGAAGAGGTGGTAAAAATTTCTAAGTGAGGTATGTCCCATCACTAGTCTTCTAGGATATTTAAGAGGTGCCAACTTAAGTCTCTATAAAAATATCATCATATATTTTTGCCATTAGAAGTAAATCACTTTCTCAAATCATCAAAAATGATATAGAGAATAAAGGAATTAAAATATGAGAATAAAGAACCAAAATAGATATAAAACAAAAAGGAAACATGTAATCTTTGTGAGATAGGTCAAGAGTATACATAAAAAATAGAATCATATCAAAATTCCTCAAAACACAATATCCAAGAAGAGAATCCCTACATAAGCAACCCATAACCAAAGAACCAAAAATAAGATTTTTATTTTTTGGTCAAGAGCAACTCATAATGGGACACATTCTTTGTTTAATTATATCATGGGGGATACCTAAAAATACTCTTGAGCAACTCATATTTTTATGACAACTGATAAAAATTGGTATCTAGAAAGGATGTTGTTATCTCAATCAAGAGCATCTCACTGCCTTTAGAACCTATATTGAGATACATGGGAAAGGATGATTCATCATATCCATAAATGGATGAAATAACATTGATAAGCTAGGCATAGAAAATAACTGGGTTGACTGGACATGAACATCCTTATGGTTCGAAGCCCATCTGGTCATGAAGCTCGCCGGGCCATAAAGGTAGAGGGTGAATCACATTAATCTCGTGATGATTTTAGAGGGTGACCTATTAGGAATCGGTGCCATCGAGATGATAACAAAAAAGTCATAAAGGATGACTAGGATTAAATGATATCAACAAAAGATAGATAGAGAGCTTGTACTTGGGTAGAAATAGTCAGTTTAGGATACCATGGAACTGTCATCCCAAGCTATTAGAACCATATATATACCTGGTCATGGAGGTAGTTGATACACCTAAAATATATAGTGTTTTTATACACACTTTTATACTTAATTTTTAGATATTGCACTTTAATGAAAGATATTTATGTGATTTTCTTTCACTTACAATCAAATGTATGAAAAATGCTAAAAAAGGTGAAAAAAGATCAAATTTGGAGCAAAAATGAAGAAAGGTGCAAAAATGAACTAAGGCGCCTAGGCGCTAGAGAAGCAGCGCCTAAGCATCAGGTACCACGTGCTTAAGCGCCAGAAGTAGTTATGAGATGAATTATTTAATTAAAATGAATTTTTTGAAGAGGTGTTTGAAGCAACCCTCGGTAAAAACATGGGAAATAGCCCATGGACACAAATTCATTCAATTCAATTTTGAGGAGGCAAATTCTAGAAGATTCATTGAATGGAGACACGTTTTTGAAGAGACACCAATCACCCCTTGGATTTTTATAAGAAAAGACTTAGATTTTTTCCAAGAGAGGAGGCCAACCACCCATCAAATTTACAACGATCATACATCTAAGTCGCCGCCGCCACCACCACTAGCCACTTTCCTTTTCCTTTTGAGTGTTAGTTTGTATTGTGAGTGAATGAAGAGAATTCAAGATAACTATTTGCATTGTGAGTGAATGAAGAGAATTCAAAGGAACTACTCATTTGATAGAGAGGATTTGAGATAAGTGTTTAACTTTGTGACTACACTTGATTTTAATTTAGATTTCTTATTTGTGTGCATGATTTCTACTTTTAAACTCATGTGTGGTTGTGTTTTCTTCATGGATTATCAGTAGTATTCTTTATCTTTTTCCTTAAAATGATAAATGATTAAGTGTTGAAAGGAAGTTGTATGAAGTACTAGGCTTCAATGTTGGAAGAAGTTGTGATGATTTTAAAATTTGCATTTCATTTACTTCTTGATTTGGCCAATTAAGATGTTAATACCTGTTGTGAGAACATGTAAGATCCAAAATGATATTGTCTCAGTCAAAAAATGGTTAGAATCACATATTGATTTCATGAATGAGAATGTAGTTATGGGGTTGAGTGTAAATAAATATGGAAATAAACTTTTCAAAGGTGTAGAAGTAGAGGACTTTATATTGACTAGATAAAGCCCGCAATTTGATTTATAGTTTTAGGTTTTGATACGAGATGCTAGCCCCCAAGTGGAGGGAGAAGAGGGAACTCTAGAGTGAGAGCTAGTATCTTCCCTACCTAGTCGGTTTTTAAGACTATTCAAACTACAAATTAGCCAATGTTCTTTATAGCATCTCTAGTAAGAGTAAATAATATTATTGCTCCTATTTGACACAACACATCTAGAATACTTCCACAACATAATTTCTCCACTTATTACTGATTCATGATAAGGAAAAATATATTTTATTTATATCGCCTTCAGTTATTTAGTTAAGTTAATTAGTTGCTTACTTTATTTTCATAAACCAAAATTTACAAAAAGAATTGAATTTACATTCATATTTTAACATCTTAAGTTTAAGTAAGAATATTGTGCTAAGTAGATTTTTGTCATCTAAAATTTTTAAATTATTAAAGAGCATATAGCCATTTTCCTTGTGGGTTCAATATTCGGGGCTTAATCAAAAAGATTTATACTACTTGATTACGATATGTATACTTGCGTAGTATCCCATATTTAAAATTAAAATTGTAATCTTATTTATTTCATAATGGAAAACTTCCCTAGTTTTTGCTTTGGATCAAGTTTTTAACTTTTTTGCAAATTAAGAATAACTATTAAGAAAGTTGAAGCATATAATCACATACATCACGTTTTACATCTATATAAAAAGTCAGGAAATGGTAGTCAATACGCGTTAAGACTTGCTATTTTTATATACAAATTTTATGATCATTTTTAAGGATATTGCACTTTAATGAGAGATATTTTGTGTGTTTTTGATGTTAGGAACAATATATGGTGTTTAAGAACAAAAGTAACAAAAATATAGCAAAAATAGAGTCAAATGAGGCTAAGGAACAAAAATTGACTTGGCACCTAGGCGTCAGGTAGCTAAAATGATGTTCAAGAAGGCTGGTGCCTAAGCATCAGAAATGGTTTGGTATTTTTATACAATGAATTTAGATTAATTTTAAAGAGGTTCTTGAGGTGACTCTTGGTGATTTTAAGAGCTTCAGCTGGAGACATAATTGTCGGGTCAAAAAGGACTTAAGGTGGGGGGAAGAGACTAAATTAGGGGTTGTTGAAGAAGGATTGGGAGTGAGGCTTTCTTGTTATGTGTTGTGTGTGTTGTGTGTGTGTGGGAGTCTTTGAAGTGTGAGTTTTGGTGTGTCTACTAGAGTAAAAAGGCAAAGGAACTTCAAAGGATTTTCTTAGGGAGAAGTTTCAGATAAGTGTTTTGTATTTGTGTTTAAGTTTTTATTTTATTGTGAAGCCTTGGTTTATAATATAAATCTTGTTTAGTTGTGTTATTACCATTATTACTTTCCTTGCAATAGAAAGTAATCATGTGGAGGATTAGAATTGTTTAAGATTTCTCTTATTCATACTTGTGATGATTCATTACTTCATACTTCATTTACATCTTCAATTTGATCAATTAGAATGTTAAATCTGTTGCGAATCCATAATAACCCGGGAGGACTATGTGTTACTCAACAAGTAAAAATTAAGAAGGTAGATAAGGAGATAAGCTTTGATGGGCATAAATTAATGATTTTAGGGTGACATGCTAAAACCTTTACCAATTTGATCTAGAGTTGGAACTTAAGGACCAATTTGTCCTTATTATCTCTTTCTAATGGGAAAGAACTTTTATATAATTTGATTTCTTCTTCATAAAATTATTTTAGAATCTTTCCATTATCCTTTAGCTTTCAAATAGAATTTATAGGAATTTAGATCTTTATTTTACACTTAAACTTGCTATCATATTTACTAGAATAGTGTCATGAGTTTAAGTAGAGTTTTGCTAAGTCCATAAAAATAGTTTTGGATAAAAAGTAATTTCACCTCCCCTATGGGATTGATATTGGGGTTTTGAAAGAAAATCTTATATTACTTGAAATGATACTATACTTGCATAGTACCCCTAGTGAGTAAACCATGAATTAAATTCTAAATTTATTACTTAACTATTGTACACACTAGCCGCTAAAATATATTGGGTCAAGTTTTTGTCCATATTTTGAAAACTAAATAACTGTGTAATTGCTGGTTAGGTCAACTTTTTGGCGCCATTGCCGGGGATCAAAGGTTTATATTTTGAGTGTTTTGTTTTTTTTTTTTTTTAAATTTCAATTTAGCATGCATAGTTTAAGATCCGAAGATTCAGTACCTTACAATTCTGAGTTAGAATGAACCATAAAAAAAAATAGAAAATGAAAAGAACGTCATAATTTTTAAGAAATGGCAAACACACCACATAATAACATTGATAATCAAACTATTGAAAATGAACATCATCATATACAAAGACCTTTAAGAGACTATGCAAACGCTACAATAGATGAAATTAATTTGGACATACAAACCCCTACTGTAGTGGCTAACTCATTTAAACTAAAACCCGCTATTATCCAAATGGTACAAATTAATCAGTTTGGGGGAATACCATCTGAAGATTCAAACTTACACCTTGATAGTTTTTTATAACTGTGTGCTACATTTAAATATGATGGCGTATAAAATGACGCTTTTAGGCAGAGAATTTTTCTTTTTTCCTTAAGGATAAAGCTAAGATGTAGTTAAACTCATTAACACCTTGATCTATCAAAACTTGGAGAGATTTAGGACAAAAATTCTTAGCTAAGTATTTTTCACCTTCAAAAACTGCTAAACTTTAAAAAGATATTATTTCGCTTACTCTGTATGAAGGCTAGTCAATATACAAAGCTTTAGAATGACTTAAAGAACTCCTTAGAAAGTTTCCACATCATACTTTGCTAGACTGGTTAATTATTTAGACATTTTATAATGGGTTTGTATGATCTCTTAGATCTATTATTATTGCTGTTGCTAGAGGTTCCTTAATGTCAAAACCATTTAATAAAGCTTACGAATTAATATAAGAGATGGCTACTAACAAATTTCAAGGGCCCTTTGAAAGGGTAAATCCTAAGAATGTAGCCAGTGTTCATGATAATGATGCAATTTCTATTTTAGCAACTCAAGTTACTGCAACACTAGGAAAGCACAATTTGGAATAAACTTTTCTCAAACACCTCATGTGATTGAAGAAAATTCATTGGGCCAATTGATTGATTATCAACTTTCATTTAAAACTTTAAATGCAGTTAACAATGGACCCAATAACCCATATTTTAACTAGTATAACTCAGGTTGGAAAAACTACCCTAACATTAACTGAAATAATAATTCAAATGGTGGGAATCAATAGTGAGGAGATAATCAAGTGAATTTATTGGGAAACTAAAACAACCAGGGTAATGGTAAATATAAAACTTCTTATCCTCCTGGCTTTACCAGTAACCAAAAAATTAAGGAGAAGAAGTTGTCTTTAAAAGATGTGGTGTTACAGATGGGAATAAATTACAAAGTGAAAGTGTTGAAATAAGAAATACTAAGAATCAACTGGAATAAAATGCTAACTCACTTAGAAATAGGCCTCAGAGGACACTTCCTAGTAACATCGAAGTTAATCCTAAAGATAAAAACAAACAAAAAGTTAAAGTAGTCAAGTTGAGAAGTGGTAGAGAGTTG
Source organism: Phalaenopsis equestris (assembly GCF_001263595.1). Lineage (NCBI taxonomy): Eukaryota > Viridiplantae > Streptophyta > Magnoliopsida > Asparagales > Orchidaceae > Phalaenopsis > Phalaenopsis equestris. The sequence continues at coordinate 18,323 of NW_018250366.1, read as the reverse complement.
GAGATTGAAGTGCAAAAAGAGATTGAAGTTGAGAGAAAAACTGAAGAAATTGAAAAACATGAAGAAAATATTCCTAAAGATGTCGAGAAGCCTACCTCTCCAACAATAACCAATTTAGAAAGACCACCACTGCCGTTTTCTCATAGACTTAGACAATAGAAGCTAGATCAGCAATTTGTTAGGTTTTTGGAGATATTTAAGAAGCTAACAATTAAAATTCTTTTTGTTGAAGCATTGGAGAAAATGCCCAGTTATGTTAAATTTATGAAAGAAATCTTAAATAAGAAAAAGAAGTTTGGAGATCACGAGACTGTTGTACTAAATAAAGAATGCAGTGCAATAATTCTGAAAAAGCTTCTTAAAAAACTTAATGATCCATGTAGCTTTTCTATTCCATGTACCTTAGAAGAGAATTTTGTGGAAAAGCTTTATGCGATTTAGGAGTGAGCATTAACCTCACATTATTATCAATATTTACAAGGTTAAGATTAGGAGAGATTCCACCCACTAAAATTATTTTGCAGTTAGTTGATCGATCGATTACTTATCCTAAAGGGATTATAAAAGATGTACTGTTGAAGGAAGATAAATTTGTCTTCCCTGTGGATTTCATTATTTTAGATATGGGGGAAGATAAAGAAATACCAATCATTTTAGGGAGAATTTTCCTTGTCACTGGGCGAGCTATGATAGATTTGCAAAAAGGTGAGTTAATTATGAGAGTTAATGATTAGGAAGTTACTATTAATATGTTAAAATCAATGAAGTATCCATTAAAAAAGATGATAAATGTTACATAATAGAGTGTTGACCTCCCTTTTGGTTGAGGTTTAGTAGCTTCCTTGGAAGCCTAGGATCTAGCCATAGGACTTTTCTGTTGAGTATTCCTCAATGACTAGTAAGGGAACCATCACCATTAAAAATTATAAAACTCTTATTTGCTCAACTTGAAGTTCCATATGTTGGTTCTGACCTCTAGCACTTTGTAGGTGGGGCTAATATCGGGGAGCTCAAGAAGAATCCCCACAGAACTATTAGGGCTTCCGGTTAGACCTGGGTGGTGTGGTCGTGGTCTTGGTTAGTCTTGCAGGTCTTGGTCAGTCTTGCACACACACACTTAATACCCCTCACCTGCACTCACAACCTAAACCCTTAACCAAACATGCTTAGCTTGATCCCTTATTCTCTTAGAAACTCATTTGGATGGTCCCTTAAACCATTATCCCTAGGCTAGGGTTTTGCTAAGACCAGCACATGGAGGACCTATAATGGTTGCTCCCTTGGTCTCATGGCACAAAAAAGGGTAAATTTTTTATTAGCATTCTAAATTGTGCTCATCTTACCCAAATACCCAATTTAGCCTTTTGCCCCCAAACTTTCTCAAAATTACCAAATTACCCTTGAAACTTTTAATTTTCAGAAATTACCAAAACTACCCAATTTTGTCCAAAAATCATCTCCAACTCTTTTAAACCACTCAAATTGCCCAAAAGATTCTAAAATTCCCAAAGTATCCCTAACTTCACCAAAATTACCAAAATTACCTTGGTGGCCCAAATTTTTCCAAAGCCTCACAAATCATTTCAAAAACTTCCAAAACCAATCTTGACCACTCATGAAGTCCAATTTGACCAATTTTGACCAAAATCCCAATTGTGCCCTTTAAGACCCAGTTTCCCATAATTTCCACAAATTTAACTTCAATCTTCCCCAATTTCAATTCCAAATCATAATTCATCATGACCAACCCCAATTGAAACCAAATTGAAGCCCAACTGAACCCAATTGTTACTAAATTCAAGCCCATTTAAAATGCTCAATTTTGACCATATACTCAAATTCCTTTAAATTGAACCCTATAACCAAATCAATTTCCCCAATTTTGAGTTCCAAACTCCTCATAACATTCCCCTTGATCACTTTGAGCCATCAATTAGTCTTAAAATAACTCAAACCTCACCCAAATCCCACATAAATATAAAATCCCCAATTTTGCCTTAAAGTCTAAATGTCACCAAATTAAACCTCTTAACTCCATAATTTTAACCCAGTTGATATCCAAAACTCTTCATCACAACCCTGTTAACTAATTTAAGCCATCAATTGAACAAAACCCAAACCCAAGTCTAGCCCAGATGCCTTAAAATTGAACATAAGCCAAATCCCAATAAAGTGAACACCCAATCAATTCAAAATCATTGAATTTATTTTTAAATGTTCACATGGAAATCATCGACATCAAATTAATCAATAAATTGACTCATTTTTTACCCCAAACCCAACCTAAATTAAAGTTCAAACCAAAAGCCCAATTTTGAACCCAAACCCCAAATTTGACCAAATCCATTGAAATTGACCAAGCCAAGGTCACCACAACCAACAATTTAGCCCTAGGAACCAAGCTAGATCCACATAGCCAAACCTAGTTGAGCCATGGACTAAGGGACCCTTGAATTAGGGGATCTTTTACCATAAGTAGCTAAACCAAGTGGATCTTTTCCATCAGCCATCAAACCTCGATACTAATCACCATTAAGCTTCCTCTGGCTCCCCTGACCACCCTAGCCACCAAACTTGGCCTAGTTGATCAACCTAATCACTCAAAAACACCAAAACTGAGAGTTACCCCAAGCCTTAAACCCAAAATTGGAACTCCATTAGCCATTGGCGCCGCTCAACCCTCCACCTAAGAATCTCTTTCCACCCTATGGCCAGCTTTGGTGGCCATCATGGCTATGTCTATTTAACCACCACCTCCCATGGACAAAATATAGAGAGTGCACAAGACCTTGGGGAGACTCTGCCAAATTGTTCCCAGTGCTTCTTGAAGACCTTTTGAGCCCATTCCAATCATTTCCCAACCATTGCCCCCACAGTTTGAGCTTAATTTTAAGTTTAAAAATCAAAACCTTTTCTGTCATCTACAACACTTTGTAGAACTCCAAATTAAATCATCCCTAAGCTTCCCCAAACAGAACGAGGAAGTTTGCCATCAAAATCCCCTTGTATTGAGCCCTCTAGCCCACTTTTAGAGCATGTCAACATCACCCCCTGTCTAAACTCTCACCTAGAAAATTCATAAGAGGAAAGAAACACTTTAGAAATCCTCTTTGGACTCCACTAAACCATCTTCAAGCATCTAATTGAGGTAACAAAAATAAAAATTATTTGACATGTCTTTGATTTTTAATTAATTAAATTTTTAATTAATTAAATAATTAATTAAATACCCACTGGACTATTTTGATTTTAATTAAGTAAATTTTAATCACCATGGATTGAAACTTTAGGGGTTGATTCCACATGTTAACAGAAATGTTTAATGATTTTTTCAAGGTCAGAGAACATCTGTATCTTTGAAATCCTAATTTTCAAGCTTAGTTGTCTATTTTTGCTTAAAATAATTATATAAATTAAAATATTAATCAGCAAAATATGGGACTTGTTTAGTAGGTTCCCTAAGATTAGAGGACTCTAAGAAAAATATAAAATATATTTTAATGTTTGTACAAAATTTTCTAGCTATGTCATTTAAATTCATAAAAAAATTAAATAAATTTCATATAATTCAAAAATTGTAAAAAATGATTCCACACTATATATAATAACCATTTTAATAACCATTTTAACTCTTAACCATTTTAACTCTCTATAAAAATTTGAAACTCATTTGAATTAATTTGATCACTAAAGTCTATTTTCTAAGTTAAATAACATTTTTTCATTAAAATAATTAAAATAAATTAACTATAATTAGGAAAAATTATGAAAAGTTGTTTTTTGAGTTTCTTGTGATAAGGGATTGTTAGGAAAAATAAATTTATTTGAAATAAATAGTTCATTTTTGAGCTACTTTTTGAATTAAAATTAATTAAAAATTACAAAAATGTTAAAATGCCAAAAAATTGTTCCTGATTATTCCCTGATAAATTAGGACCCTTTAATTTTTTTTTAATTTTTATAATCTAATTATGTATTTTTTAAATGCTAAAAATGTATTTTCCTTAATTTTTTATTAAAATAATTATAACAAATAAAATAGAAATAATAAAAATAAAAAGTTTGTTCCTCTGAGTTCTTTAGACTCAGGGAGATTTAACCAAAATATAAAAAGTGATTTTTGAAATTAAATTATTTTTTCTATTTAATGAATCACTAAAATCAATAAATAATTATAATAATTAAAATATAATTTTAAAATCATTAAATTTTGTCCAATTGGTCCTCTAACCTAATTAAACCTCCAATAATTTTCCCATGAACAAAAGACTATACTTTAATTAACTAAATAAATTAACACTGAAAATCCTATTTTTGAGTTAAAATAAATATATAAATTAAATAAAAATTAGAAAAATCACATTTTTTTCTATGATATCTAAATTGACCCATGAGTAGGGCAGCATAAAAATTTTACTCTTCCACATAAGGAATTAAGAGGTAACAAAAAATTCTTCACTCTTCCACATCAAGGGCATAACTATAATTTACTCTAATTATTTTATTTAAGAGTTAATTATATTGGATGAGCCTAGGGTAGAGGGCTTAAGCTAGAAAGATAATAACTTATTTGAGGCTTCTAATTGGTGATGGAATAATAAGGGTGATCTTTCAATGAGAATTATATTTCATTAATTTAGCATTCTTAAAATTACAAATTTACTCATTAAATTTTAATGGGCTTAGTAGTGAACTAGGCTTAATCCAAGATTATTTAGTGAGGTTTAGAAAAGATAATATAACTATTCACAAACATTTTAAAAACACTGCTAGGCTAATTCTGAATTTCAATTGGCTAAATTCCTTAGAAAATCAATTTTCCCTTAAAAGCTTCCACTCACATAATTCATACTTAAAACATCGAGTGATAGTTACTGATAAACCTAACAATTACCTACTTTTTCATTTAAATTTTATGCTCAGTTTTAATTTTTTTTAATAATATTACACTTTCAAAGAAGGTATTTTGCATATTTTTGGTTTCAGGTATAATAAATGGTGCAATTTGGAGTAAAAACGAGCAAGAAAGAAAATTTTGACTTCACACATTTCGATATGTCTTTCTATGCTTAATCTAATTTACATTTATAACATATTTTTGAATGAAATTACACTTTAAAGAATGGTTCATTTCATGCTTATTTTGTAAGTATATTTGTTAGGAGTGAAACACAACTGAAATGGGGCGAAACGAAGCTGAAATGAAGCCAAACAGAGCAAAACAGTGGAGCTGCCTGGAGGGTGGTGCCTAAGCGCCAATCATGACTAGAGACATGATGCACCAAACCGACACATGATGCACCAAACCAATGCTTGATGCACTAAAATCCAGAGAACTAGCGTATGATGCATTGATTTGGCGCCAGATGCGTCGATTTGGCTCCAAATGTACCAGAGACAACTTTTTATGGATTAAGGTGGTTTGGGACGAGTTTTTGCATGAATTTTCAAAGGGACACGTGTTCTAAACACCCCTTGGAGTGATTCAATGCATCTAGACACTTTGGAAGTTTCTTTTACAAAGGGATATGTCTCTTGGATCAATGGACATGTATTTTGAACTCAAAAGAGTTAACTTTTGAATAGAATTTTGGATGGAATTTTGATTTCTTTTTGGTGGGAGGCAGCCTTTTATAAAAGAGATGGAAGTCTAGGGCTTGAAGAAGAGTTGTGTGGGCGTGAGTTTTTTTATGTGTGTGTGTGTGTGTGGTGTGAAAGTGAGAGGAAAGGCTTAAAGATTTTCTTCAAGGATTGTAAGAGGAGAGGGAAGGTGAAAAATTTCTTATTCATTACACTTCTAAGAGTGAATTTAGAGTGCTTGTAAAAAGACAAAGGCTTGGAGAGAACTTCTTGGGATTTGCTTGGGAAGGATTGTGAGATAAGTTGTGTCTTTTATTTCTTTTATTTTGTAAACTTGTTTTTATTAATGAAATCTATGTTTTGTTGTATCCTTCTCATGAGCTCTGAGAAGTCTTCTTTGTCATTCTCTCTACATTGAGATATGGTTTTATGAAGCATTAATTTTATTTTCTACGGTATTAAATTTTAATAATTTGTGATGATTTGAACTTCGATCTTCATTTACTTTTCAATTTGGCCAATTAAAATGTTAAAAAATGTTGAGAAACATAAGTTCCAAAAGGGTTATTATATTTACAACATGACAAAAATCACATTTGATGTCATGGGAGTGTTTCATCCATGGAGTTGAGTGCAAATAAATAGAGAAATTTACTTTGTTGGATGGATAATTGGAGATTTTAAGGTGACAAAGATAGAGTAGAAGAAAAAAGTGGGAGAAACTAATGTGAGATTGTTAGCCCTCAGGTGAGGGAGTAGTGTGAGCTCTGAAGTGGCAGCCGGTATCCGCCCAGAGTGAGATTGTTAGCCCTCAGGTGAGGGAGTAGTGAGCTCTGAAGTGGCAGCCGGTATCCGCCCAGCTAACCACAGAATTAGGGACGAAACTCTGGATTAGTCAATGTTCTTTATGCATTAGAAAGAAGGTAAAGAATAGATTGCTCTTATTTGGCACAAAATAATTATTTTATATTTTAAAATGAATTTAATTTGTCACAGTCCATGCACTTATTGTAAAGGGGAATGATGCTTTCTTAAACTTGAACTCTTCGTCACAAAATCTTCGTTTAGTTTTCATATGTTTACTTTTGAAGTTTAATATTTAGTTTAGTTAACTTAGTTTTTTTTAGTACATTTCTTTTAGCATTCATTAAACACATTTTAACATGTTTTTATTAATTTAATTTTTATAGTTTGAAGATTGTGATTTAAGTTATTATCATAAGAATTTCCATCTTCCAAACTAAGACTTGATAGCAATAGACATTAATTAGCCTAAGGGATATGTTACTGCGCTTCTCTGTGAGATTGATATTGGGGTTTTTAGGGAAAGCCCTTTATTACTTGAAGTGATACGTGCACTTGCACTGAACTCCTAGTGTGTGAACTATTTTATATATTTTATATAATATTTCTATTTTACACAATAAATACTTAATCTAAATTGGGTCAAGATTTTGGCCATATTTTTGAAAGCTAAATTACTAAGTAATTTTGGGACGGGTCAAATTTTTGGCAATGTTACCAAGGATTTAAATTGATATAAAACACGCAGAAAACCAGTACACACTAGGGGCACATCAAGTTTTTGGTGTCGTTACTGGGGTAGCTTTGGTAAGAACTTTAGGAGATCTTTAGTTAAATTTGTAAGACTTGGATTTGGAATTTATAATATTATTATATAGTGTATTTAGATATTGTGTGTTTATTTTAAAGAAAAATAAACATACCAAAAATATTTTTGATATCTGTCCTATTAGTTAAATCTTTAGATTTGTATATGTAGTTCAGGAGTTGCAGACCTTGAATTTTGTAAGTCGGATTTGGAGCAAACTTTTGGGAGAGATTTGAAAAGACTCCATGAATTTAATGTAGAAATGACGGATCAACGAGATAATGAATATTCAGATTTGGATTATATTGCTATTAGCTTTGAAAGAGTATGTCTTAGGAGAGTGCAAATTTTCATGAAGATATGCTTACAATTTTAATTTATCAGGTTGCAAATATTGAGGGGAAGTTGGATCAATACATAGAAAGAATCAATACATAGAAACATAGAAAGATATACTCAAGGAACCCCAGTTATTAAGGAAAATTTATTTGGAAAATTGATTGAGCCTAACAATTTTGAAACTAGCCATGAGATGTAAAATCCTTATTCCGATTATTACAATCCAGGTTTGGAAAATGATTTGAGTTTTAACATGAATGATAATTTTGGAGGAGAATAGCAATTTTGGGAAGATAATCAATTTAATTAGACATGTAGTTAATAATGAACTTTCTTTTCCTCAGAATTTTAACTTCAACCCCCAGAACGAGGAGAAGGATTTATTAGAAGAGGTTGTTATTCAAAGGGAGAGTGAGTTAGAGAGTGAAGGAACCACATTGAGGAATATGGAAAACCAATTGGGCCAGATTATTAACTCAATTAATAATCATACTCAATTTAACTCCAACCCACAGAATGATGAGAAGATGTTAGAAGAGGTTGTGATTCAAATGATGAGAAAGTTGAAAAATAAAGAAGTTGCAATAAGGAATATTGAAAACCAACTAGGGCAGATTATTAATGCAATTAATAGTTACCCCTCAGAGATTTTAACTACAACGCACAGGATGATGCGAAGATGTTAGAAGAGGTTGTGATTCAAATGATGAAACAATTTGAAAATCAAGAGGCCACAATAAGGAATATCAAAAACCAATTGGGGCAAATTATTAATGCAATTTACAGTTACCCCCAGAGATTTTACCTAGTAACCCTGAGATAATCCTTAAGGGGATGAATGACGAGTAATTTAAAATTATCAAACAAATATTTAGAAGAGAACTCGAGGATATGTTTCAAAAGAACTTTAAGTTGAGAAATGAGGATAAAGAGATTGAAAGACTAACGAGAAAAATTCCTAAGGAATTAGAAAAATCTATTTCCTCAAATAAGATCAATATAAAAAGAACACCTCTACCATTTACTCAGTATCAAGGGGAAGAATTGAAAGACAACCATGAACAAAAGAGTAACCTAGAAGAATTTGATTCAGAATTTGAATTATTTAGAAAGAATCCGATCCAAAATTTGGGAGATCATGAAGTATCTTATAAAGATCTATTTCTTTTAAATTTTAAGGATTATATTAATATGAAAATTGAGAGAATCACTAGAAGAATATTGGATCTAGAAAGAAATATGAAGAACAAGGATATGAATCAATCAGAAAAGGAAGAGTTGAAAGAAAAATTAAATTTGAGGAATTTTTAGGAATCCCTGGATCTAGAAAAGATTGGGTGATTGATCAAGGATTACTTAAATTGAATTTTGATCCAAGTGGAATCATTTGTCAAGGTGGCGACGTTAAACAAAGCACTATATGGAGGCAGCCCATAGTTATCAGTGTGGTTTGATTTAGTGTGCTTGAGTGTTTTGACTGTTAGTGTTGTATTATGTTTGCTTTAGTGTGGATTGATCAGTTTGATTTATGATTTGTAGATTTTTGGATTGTTAGTGGTTGAATTTGATTTTTGTGTGTCATGAGATAAGTAATTCCTTAACTTCTTTATATGGTTAGACTTATATATTCTCTTATAGTAGTTGGATTGACGAGTCCACTATAACTCGAGTCTCACCTGGACTTAAGTTTTACAAGAGGCAGTATGAATTTAACAGTGACAGTTCCATCTTAATTTTTTTATTTCTTTTCTCTTACTTAGTTTTCATTTGATAGGAGTAGCTAACCTATTTGATGAGTAACATGTGGATGAAGTTACACTATCCTTATAACTGCTAGAGGTGCATAATTAGCGGGATAAAGTGATGCTTGAGGTTGGTGCTCAAGAGCCAATATATCAGGGATAATCTTATCTTTGGGATTAGAATCTATAAAATCATTTATCTATAAAAATTAGAATCTATAAAATCATTTATAAATACCCAATATATCTGTGTAGTGATTCCTTTAGAAATTGGAAGTTAGAGGATATAGTTATTTAAAGTTAAACTCTAATATCCATATATATACACATATTATTTTACATCCCACTAACTTACTTCATATATTTATTCTAATATATTACTTCATATGTGTGTTTGTGTTTGTGTTAATAATAATATAATGATTTGGAGAACACACATATATGTATATTCCCATGTTGATACCTGTTCTGCTTGTTAGACATTTCTTTCCATTTTATCGAGCATGTTTTAGTTTAGACTTACTTTCTATTGCATATTATTTTGTCCTAATGAATACTTGTAGATGTTTGTGATAGATAGAATTTCTGAACTGTTTTTCTTCCTGCTAATATTTTCTATACTGAATGCTATACATGTTAAAAATCAAGTTTGATGATAGGAAGAAAAATAAATTTTAAAGTTAGTATACTTCCTTTTAGTTTAATATTATTGCAAGCATGTTTTAGGCTAGATTTATTTTCTCCTGCAATCGTTCTATCCTGATTATGCACGTATATGAATTTGATAGGATGTTGTAGAAGTTAGTAAATTCAACTTTTACTTTGTCTTCCTAGCACATTTTATGGAATTAAATGTAAAATATTTAAAAATGCAAGTTTGGGGGAAAAGAAAAATTTCTTTTTAAAAGAAGTAAACTAAAATTTATTTGTCCTTAATTAACTATATTATTAAAATTAGTTTAACATGACCTTGGATATTAGAGTTTAACTTTAAATGACTATATTTATGTTTTTAAATATTATGGTAAATTTAGGTAAGTTTTTAATAATGAAGGTCAATTCCAAAGTTAAAGATATTTGGTATGAAAGGATAAGACTATTTTATTCTTTTTAAAGTAAAAAAAAATATATATTTTTGAAGTGTTAAGAATTTTAGAGTTTCATGTAAGAAGAAAAGAATGAGATTTTATGAAAAATCATAAACGGATATGAATTTATAAAGTGAAGAAAGGTAATGAATCTTGAATTTAAGAAGGGCATAGTGAAGTTCAAAATTATTAAAGGCTATCCAGATATAGTAATTCTCACTTGAAAAAGAAAAAAATGTGAAGAAAAGAAAAATAATGAAAAGAAATTTAAAATGAGTGAGGAGAAACTTAAGGAGATGCCTAATAAAATATTGGCTTCATTTGAATCAACTTAAGCAAAAGGCTTTATTACATTTTCTAAACTTTTATTTAAGTATTTGTAGCATTACTAGTAAAGTTCTTATAAAGTTATTTTTCATATGAATGTTCTAAGTATCCTTGATATGACAAATTTCAATTCTTCTTGAAATGAATAGAGATTTAAAAATCTTAAATTTGATTACTAAGTACTCTTAGACTTAGAGTTTGAATCTAATTTATTAAAGATTTTACTTAAATTTAACTATTTTATTTATTAAACTAAAGTATAGAAATTTATAAGTTAATCTATATCCTAAGTCATATTTTTATGTAGTAAAAGGGTTACTTGAGGACAAGTAACATTTAAGTTTGGGGTAGTTGACACGCCTAAAAATTACCTACTTTTTCATATATATTTTATGATTAATTTTAATGATTTTTAATGATATTATACTTTAAAGGAAGGTATTTTGCATATTTTTTGTTTCAGATACAAGAAATGGAATTTTGGAGAAAATGAAGCAAAAATGGTGCAATTTAGAGTAAAAAAGAGCAAGAAAAAAAATTCTGACTTGACACATTTTGATATGTCTTTCTATGCTTAATCTACTTTACATTTATTACATGTTTTTGAATGAAACTAAATTTTAAAGAAATGTTGTTTTCATGCTTATTTTGTAGGTATATTATTAGGAGGGAAATGCAACTGAAATGGAGCAAAACAGAAGAAAATAGTGGAGTTGCTATAGGGTGGCTCGCGCCAAATCAACACATGATGCGCCAAAATCCAGCGAACTGGCGCATGATGCACCGATTTGGTGACACATGCACTGGAGACAAATTTTTTTATATTAAGACGGTTTGGGACGAGTTTTTACGCAAATTTTTCAAGGAACACTTGTTCTAAACATCCATTGGAGTGATTCAATGCATCTAGATAATTTGGAAGGTTCTTTTATGAAGGGTTATGTCTCTTCAAACAATAGACATGTATTCTGAATTCAAGTAAGTTAACTTTTGTATAGAATTTTGGAGGGAATCTTGAATTTTTTTTTGAGGGAGGCAGCCTTTTATAAAAGGGAGGGAAGTCTAGGGCTTGAAGAAGAGTTGTGTAGGCATGAGTTTGTGTGTGTGTATGTGTGTGGCTTGAGAGTGAGAGAAAGGGCTTGGAGATTTCTTCAAGGATTGTAAAAGGAGAGGGAAGGTGACATATTTCTTCTTCATTATACTTCTATGCGAGAATTGAGAGTGATTGCAAAGAGAGAAAGGTTTGGAGAAAACTTCTAGGGATTTTCTTGGGAAGGATTGTGAGAAAAGTTGTCTTTTATTTCTTTTATTTTGTAAACTTATTTTTATTAATGAAATCTTTGTTTTGTCATATCCTTCTTATGAATTCTGAGTAGTTTTCTTTATTCTTCTCCTTACTTTGAGATATGGTTTTGTGAAGAATTGATTTTATTTTCTCTGGTTTTAAATTTTAATAATCTATGATGATTTGAACTTTGATCCTTATTTGCTTTTTGATTTGGCCAATTGAAAT
>NW_018250366.1:3697-6112 GCF_001263595.1 Phalaenopsis equestris | reverse complement strand
TTAAAATGTGTTGAGAAATTATTAAAATGTGTTGAGAAATATATGTTCCAAAAGGGATATGATTTCTACAACATGGGGAAAATCACATTCAATTTCATGGAATCAGTTTTATGGAAGAGTATGCCATCCATGAAATTGAGTGCAAATAAATAGGAAAATATACTTTGTTGGATGCAAAATTGGAGATTTTAAAGCGACAGATTGAAATCCCCAATTTGGTCCAGTTGATTGGAAACTAATGCGAGATTATTAGCCCTTAGGTGAGAGAGTAGTGTGGGCTCTAGAGTGATAGTATGTATCCTCTCAGCCTAACCATAGTATTAGGGACCAAATTCTAGATTAGTCAATGTTTTTTATGCACTCGGAAGAGGGTAAAGAATAGGATTGCTCCTATTTGGCACAAAACTATTTTTATATATTTTAAATGATTTTAATTTCTTCACATTCCATATACTCATTGTAAAAGGAAAGAATGCTTTCTTAAACTTGAACTCTTTGTCAACTTTGTTTAATTTTCATATGTTTACTTTTGAAGTTTAATATTTAGTTTAGTTAACTTAGCTCTTTTAGTTACATTTCTTTTAGCATTCATTAAACACATTTTAAATTGTTTTTCTTAATTTAATTTTTATAGTTTGAATATTTTGATTTAAGTTATTATCATAAGAACTTTCATCTTCCAAACAAAGACTTGATAGTGGTAGACTATAATTAGCCTATGAGATTTCTTACTGGGCTTCTTTGTTGGATTAATATTAGGGTTTTTAAAGAAAGACCTATATTACTTGAAGTGATAATGCACTTGCACAGAACTCCTAGTGTGTTTTATATATTTTATATAATATTTCTATTTTGCACGTTATTTACATAATATAAATTGGGTCAAGATTTTGGCCATTTTTTTGAAAACTAAATTAATGTGTAATTTTGGGACTGGTTAAGTTTTTGACACTGTTATCAGAGATTTAAATTGACATAAAACAAGTTGAAAAACAACACACACTAGGGGTGCATCTGTTACCCCACTCATAAAGATAATCAAAGTATCAAGGTTCTCTAAGCATAGAGTGTATTAATTCATTGAAACTAAATCTAAATTTGGATGATTAATTGAACATTATATTGAGATCAAATGAACTCGAAATGTTTCAAAGGATTTTAAAAGTTGTTTAGAGGTATGCCCATAATATTTTTAGGATTGTTTGGAAACTTTGAAGGACAAATGAACTTATCGTTCTTTGTTCAAGAAAAACATCCATTAAAACCTTTAGGGATCCCCAAGTTATGACCTAGAATTCGATAAATACATCTTAAACTGGTTTTCTTGCTTTCCATTCCTGTAATTTATTTAAATTTCTTGCAAAATAATATATGTGTCGTAAGTTCTAACATTTCAGTGAGAGTACGAGAAGATGACAGGTACTCATTTACATTTTTGTAATGCAATTTCATTTCCTTTTATTTTACTGCATTTTCTTACCTATACTTGCTTTATTTGCAAAAGCTTTTCATAAATTCAATGTTACAAATCCATTTTTTAAAATCTAACAACACTTTTCAAAAACATTAAAACTAAAAGATTCATAACACATCCTCTTAAATTTAAAGGAGTCCCTCGGAAGAGTTAACCCACAGTTGCTAATGAGATCTCCCTAGTTTAAATGATTTTAACAACTCATTTAAATTAAGTAAATTCAAAAGAAAATAGTGGTATCTAAATGAGGGAATCGTGGGATCCTAATCGGTGACACTCTAATCAACTTTAACCCCCCTCTCCCTATATTGATTGAACAAACCTGTCATTTAAACCTTTTGAACCTTGGACTTCAGGACTGCTACTCCATTGAGGAGCTTGGAGCTAACTGTGAGTGCAGCAACTAACAATAACATAGGACTGCTACTTCATTGAGGAGCTTGGAGCTAACTGTGAGCGCAGCAACTAACAATAACAGACATATCTACAACAAAAAATCATTCCTTAGAATTACATAACAAGCCATATGATTTTGAGGTCGCTTGCCCAGTGCAACATAAGTCCTCACCTCATCTTTAGGCCTTTTGTCGAGGCCTGTTGTCGGCACTATGTTTGGTGTGGGGTTTGCCCGTAAGAAGCTATCGGTCATCGGAATAGAAATCCCGTTGCTCGCTTTGGAAGGAAGTTTTTTTTTAAAAATTTTAGTTTTGAAAAATATGAAGTCAAACTGACCCCATAATTTTCATAGTTTAAATGAAAGAGCGCTTTACCTCAAATCCTGTATCTATCCCGAAGGATGAACACAAGAATTGAGGGTGAGGCTCGATCAAATAAACTAAAGAAAGTTATAACATCCGTTTGGTCTGCGAAAACCAAATATTGGCCGACAAATTCCCCTATTTAATATAAGGAATTAAATAGGGTTTATATTATGCTGGGTT
>NW_018250366.1:639-1180 GCF_001263595.1 Phalaenopsis equestris | reverse complement strand
TAAGTGTTTAGGAAATAATTTAGAATATTTCCATGGGTTTAATATTTTTTATGATTTTTTATTATTTTTAATTATTAAAAATAATTAAAAAATTAAGTTTTTATTTTAAATATATATTTATTTTTATTAAACTCTCCTAATATCAGAGAACTCAAAAAATTAAGTTTGATAACTTTTTTGAGTTATATTTTGATTTTAACTCAAAAAACTAAGTTTGATAATTTTTTTGAGTTATATTTTGATTTTAAAAAATCATTTAAGTATTAACTTTAATAATGATTTTTAAAAACCAATTAAAAATATTAAATGATCTCAATATCCTTTGAAATTTTTATGGTGAATTCTCTGACTTATTAATCACAGTCGAGAACAAAAATCAAATGTTTTTGATCTCTATATTCTCCAAATTAAATATTTTAAGCAAATTAGGGTTTGCTTAAAATAATGATGTTTTGATTTTTGAAAATTATAAAATCATTTCCTGAGACTACTCTGGCCATAAAAAACTCACATGAATATTTGTAGAATTTTCTAAGCCATA
>NW_018250366.1:0-366 GCF_001263595.1 Phalaenopsis equestris | reverse complement strand
GGGTATTTTTATTTTATTTTTATGAGTTTTCTACACAAAGATATGGATTTTTGAAGTTTAATAGCTATTTTCTGAATTTTTTAAATATCCTATTTATTTATTCAACCCGCGGGCTGACTGGATCCTCAGATCCGTCGAGAAGCCACGCGGCGCTCCCCTATTCGACGCCGCCTTCTGACTCAGCTACCACGCGTCCCGCTGTATCGCCTCAGATGGTCATTCGACATGATCTACGCCTTTCATTTAATACACGCGAGAATGGACGGCATCCTTTCATCGTCCCCAACGGAATGAACCCGTGTCCGTCCACACTAAAACATTAAGATCTTGACCTAGACTTAACCAAATCACTTCAGGTTTGATCCT
>NW_018250365.1:0-10410 GCF_001263595.1 Phalaenopsis equestris | reverse complement strand
GTTTTCTAGACCTCAACCAAAAGTGCGGTCAACAATGATGATGATAAGGATTTGGAATTTAACGACTATCTCTATGAAGACTTCATGGATATTCATGTCATCAAAACCAATGCCACTGCATCTACGCACGATGCTCAACCTCTCGTTGAAGGTAACACCGTAGATGATCTGTGTAGGGTTGTTCTACTAAGGGATGAGCAAATCAGCCAAATGGAGAAAAAGGATGAAAGAGATGGCCACTTCCATGGATATCATGGCTACCGTTCATGAACAGTCTCAAGCACAACAATTAGCTTCTGTAAAAGTAAATTGGCTAGAGATTGTACATATCATCGATGAAAGAAGGGAAGTTGCCTCGTCAAATAGAGATGATCAATAGAAGAAGGATTCTCCATTGAGCGTCATACCAGAAAAAAATATAAATAAATGGTCACATAAGTTCAGGAGGCCTTAGCCCAATCTAAGGGTGTTGCATTGATTTTAAATGGTAGACCCTACCCGGAGGAGTTCGATGTCGTACCCTACCATAAGTGTTTTGTGTCACTGAACTTTAAGATATTTGATGGGACTGGAAATCCTAGACAACACATAGCACATTTTTGAGCCATTTATGGAAGTACCGGAAATAACAAAGCCTTGCTTTTCTGTCAGTTTGTCAGTAGCCTATCAGGGATAACATTTGATTGGTATGCCGAGTTGCCCAATGGATCAGCGACGACATTCACCGATTTAGAACAACTATTTATAAAAAGATTTGTTGGAGCACAACATCACATTTCTATTGGAGATCTTGTGATAGAAAGAAAAAAGCCTAACAAAACTGTAGAAAGACTATAGTAGATTATATCTTGAGGTGGAGAAACCTTAGCATGAAGTGCGAACCTTAGCTATAGAAACATCATACAATTGAGATTCTACAAAAAGCATCCAAGGGACAAAAAATTTCATGCTTAAGGGACTCACCATAAAATTCTTCGAGAAGCTAACTCAGCAAAGCTACCAATCTGCAAGAGGTGGTTAAACACATGGATTCTCGAGACAAATTGGAGACGACAAGAATAGCCTGAATATTCGAGAAGAAGTTTGGGACAATAGCAACAGTCAGCAACAGTTGATAAGGGAAAACAACCAATGAAGATACAAGCAGAGCATTATCATCAAATTTCTCAGTCATCATTACAACATGCTCTTCAAGGAACACAACAATATAGTCAGTCTAGCTAGCAATCACCTCAAGAAGCATCATATCAAACAGAAAATAAGAAGGTTTTGACCCTTTAGAAACGATAGAGCATGGTATATTCCTTCAAAGATGAAGCTATTCCTAAAATGTTCAGAAGTCTAATGAAGAAACCCAAGTTCAGATTTCTAGATCTAAGAAAACCTGAGGAAATAAACTTGAAAGATTAGCCCAATTGTTGTTTTTACCACAGGATGCTTGGACATACTATAGAGGAATTTTCTTCTTCAAGGATTGGCTCAGGAAAAATCTTAAAGAAGAGAATATAACAATCCTGAAAGAATATTTAAAAGAACCTAAAAAAGGTTCTGTAAATATGATTTTGGCCTAGGCGATCCCTCCGATAGATCCCTATTCTGAAAAAGATGGATGGAGTACAGTTTGGAGAAAGTCATTGAAGAAGATACTGGATCAAATTTAGACCGCTTCAGCTTAGTTAGCCATTCAGAGTCTACATCCTACTCAGCCCAAGATGGAGATTTCTCCAGAGAAACCACCACAACTAGAGGAGAAAGAGAATAATGACATCATGAAGACCAATAGCGTGGGGGGTAGGATAAGGGCTCCCTCTGTTAGATTAGTTGTCTCGGATTCGAAGAAGAAAATCCTTGAACCCCTGACCATGTATGATTATCTTTTTGCCCCACCAGGATATTATGATTTTCATGATTACTATTTTTGCTATGTCTTAACTGTTTCTAGTGATAACGTAATTGAATTTGCTTAATCTAACTCCGATCTTGATTCCCAAACCAATCTTCAAATCGTACTTAAGTCCGATGAACCCATTAATAAGGACTAAGAAGATATCAAAGATACCGACTACGATAGCATCAGGAGTGAGGAGCCAGTCCTCGAGCATCATGGCACACCTCTTGCTATCAACTTGTATCTCTCTGATGAAGAAGAGGCAACATAAAATTTACCTACAATAATGCAAGAAGAAGAAAAAACCATAGAGATAAACCTAAGGAGCAGAAAAGTGTTACCCTCGAAGTCAGCTCCCGTAGATAAAGGAAAATAAATAGAAACTCAAGAAGAGCTAACTCCACCTCCACCATTGGAAGAACCAAATAATAAAGTAAAGATTGGAGGATTATATAAGGTTGATTATAATGTGCTAGGTCATCTTACTAGGCTACCGGCAAAACTAAGCATCTACAATGGTCTAATCCTATCAAACGAGATGAAGGAGTCTCTGGTTGCAGCTTCGCTTGACCCAGAGATTTGCTTAGCTCAGTTAGCCAGCACATTCTTGGATGAATTTTGCTCATTGAAAAAATAGCCTGGGATAACCTTTACAGATGAAGACTTGTCGCTTGGTACTTATGACCACAACTAACCACTCTAAATCTTTGTGAATATTGGCAGATTGGTATTGTCCAGAGTTTTGGTAGACCCGGAAGCATCACTCAAGTTAATGAGTCTATGGACATTGACATATTTGGATATTGAAGCTCAAGAGCCAGAAGGGAGAAAGAGCCCTTGGATTGATTACACTGCTTATGAAAGTTGAAGAGCTTGTAACAACCGCAAAATTCCATATCATCGATGTATCGATGTCGAGACATTTTTCAATGCTTTACTTGGTCAGCTGTGGATTTGTGAGCACAACATGGTTCCATCTTCCCTACATCAGTGCATCAAAATAATACAAGGAAGGAAAAGAACATTGCATTAAAGAAGATTTACAACCACTTGTAGTTCATGAAGTTGGCATTCAGAAAGAAGCGGCCTACTACGCGCCTCTAAAAAAAATTGTGTTCTCTTGTTAGATGGAGACAAATAAAAAAGAAGATTTAAAAGGATCACAAGGGCAAAGCCATTGAATTCTGCTTTAGCAATCTTCCACCACTCTTTTGCAACATGTTGGTGGGGGTTCTTTTACTTTGCGCACCCAAGTTTGAGGCCTGGGACGTGGACAGGAAAGAACCAATATGATTATTGGATGGACTAAGCCGACCATCAACATGAAGCAAGCTCTGAGTAAGAAATGATGATAATAAAATAGAAGAAACCACAATACGAGTTCTTCTTGGAAGAGGTGAAGAAAAGTGAATATGAGTTAATGTATGATCGGATCAACCACTATGTGAATGTCATGACCCTTACTTTGTTTCTCCCTAAAAAAGTTGAGAGTTTAGAGATCAAGGAAGTCTATAGCACTGGTTCAAAGCCGATCAAGTTTTATCGTGCTTCTACTTTTGCCAATCTTGAAAATCTTGTAAATTTAGAAGAGGATTCTAATGAATTAATGGATTTATCTTTTGGTTCCTTTTCTTCTTTTGTACAAATGTTAATTCAACAAGGAAGTTTGCCCAAAAAAAATACCAAAAGGTAATTTATAGCTTTTTAAAAAATTATGAAATTTTAAAAGTCAAACTCCTAACTCAAAAGAGGGTCTCGGATTTGGTACTGTAGGACCAGTCGATGATTCAAAATTTTGTATGGTCGTTACTAATGAATCAGAAGAGGATTGTCTCGATGTACAAGATGACTCTCACGATCAATTAATAGAAGTCGCCTCACAAGAATTTAATGAAGAAATTAAATCAACTGTTGATGAATTGAAGGAATTTAATATCGAGATTGAAGAACAGCCCTGACCTACATTTATAAGTTATCTACTCAACAATGAAGAATCTTCATAACTGATCAAGTTAATATTAGAATTCCAAGATTGCTTCGCATAGAGTTATGATGAAATGTCAGGATTATCCCCAAAAGTTGCAGTTCATAAGCTCATGGTGGACCAAGATATGATTCTTATAAAACAAGCTCTCAGAAAAATGCAATTTGAAATAGAGCATCAAGTCATTGTTGAGGTGAAGAAATTGATAGATGCTAACTTTGTAAGAGAATAGCAATACCCCATGTGGTTAGCTAACCTTGTACCAGTCAAGAGGAAAAATCAACAAATTTGTGTAAGTGTCGACTTCAGGGATTTGAATAAAGCCAATTCAAAGGATAAATATATGTTACTGATGTCAGAAATTATGGTGGACATTGCTTCAACACATGAGATCTTCTCCTTCATGGAAGGATCATTAGGATATAACCAAATCAAGATGGCTCCAAAAGATGCAACACTTATAGCTTTTAAAACACCGATTGGAATTTTTTGCTACACAGTGATGTCATTTGGGTTCAAGAACACTGAAGCAACATACCAACTAGCTATGATGAAGATCTTTGATGACCTCATTTACAACCAAGTGGAATGTTATGTGGATGATTTGGTCATCAAGAGCAGACATAAAATAGACCATTTGTACGATTTAAGGATTGTGTTAGAACGATTATGACAACATAATCTCAAGATGAATCCCTTAAAGTGCACATTCACCTCCAGGAAATTTCTAGGGTCCGTAGTCCGTCATCGGGGAATCAAGATCAACTCGGATAATATTAAAGCTATCATGGAAATGCCTCCTCCCAAAATCTTGAAACAACTATGCTCCTTTCAAGGAAAGTTGGCATATTTGAGACACTTTATTTCTAATCTCTAAGGTAGGTGTCAGCCCCTTTCGACATTGATTAAAAAGGACAATAAATTCATTTAGGAAGAGAAATGACAGCGGGCCTTTAAGAACGTTAAGCAATACTTAATGACACTTCCTGTTTTAGCAGACCCTATCTCTAGAAAACCATTGATACTTTATACCGCGACCTTAGACGACTGTGTCGGCGCCTGATAAACTGAAAATCAGGTTGTTGATTTTTAGGGCTTAAAACAAAAAGGAAAAAAAAGGATGAAATTTGGAGTCAAAATGACATTTTTTAGGAAATAATCAGCGCCGACAGCGCCGACGGTGCAAAACAACCAAAAGCTGAGGGATTTTTACTCAGCACCGACGGCGCTAGAATAGAGTCGATGGTGCCAAAGGCAGTTCAGACCCCGTTTCTGGAAGGTTTGATGTATTTGAACAATTTTTGAAGAGTTTTTGGAGGTACTTCTTGGAGAACCGACCTTGGGCTTTATTTGGGGCAAAATTTAATCAAAAAAGGGGCTCCTCTACATTCATTTTTCGCTCTACAACATTCCACCACACTACATTTCCATAATCCATCATCATTCCACCACATATTGGACTCAATTAGTAATTTTTCTTTCATAGTTTATAGTTTTTGTTGTGAGATTTAGTGTGAAACTTTCAGTAAGAGTGTTGGAGAAGGAGAAAAGTGAGAGAGTTCTTCTTCTTCCTGCATTTCTAAGGAAATGCTACAAAGGATTTGCTTTGAGAAAGTGTTCCAGATAAGTTTGTTTGTTTATTTAGTGTTGTATGAACTTTCTTTTATATATGAAATTTGTGTTTTGTCGTCCCTTTCTCATGAAGTCTGAATAGTTTCCTCTATATTTTCCCCTAATCTAATATCTGGAGAAATGAAGAGATAATATGAATGTGCCATAATTAAAATATAAAATAAATTCTGATGATTTTTCAACTCCAAAATTAATTTACTTTTCAATTTGGCCAATTAATTTGTTAAATGTTATGAAACATATGATCCCGAAAATTGACTATGCGTTCTACAATAGAGTGTGGATCACATTTGATTTCATGAAGGAGAAATTTTTTCATGAAATTAAGCGTAAATAGATAGGAAAATATTCTTTGTTGGGTGTAGAATTGGAGAATCTTTAGGGTGACAAATTAAAATCCCAAATTCGCTCTTAGTGCTTAAAAACTAAATTGAGAGTTAGCTTTCAGGTGAAGGGAAGTGGGAGCTCTAGAGTGGGAGCTGATATCCTCCTAGCCTAGCCACCCATTTAGGGACTAAACCTAAGATTAACCAATGATTTTCTATGCACTGTATCAGGGTAGAGAATTAAAATTGCTCATATCTAGCACAATACATATTATAAAAATTTATCTCATCTCATTTCACCAGAATTTCATTGTAGTGGGAAGGATGTTTTTTCACATAAGAAACCTTCAATACAAAACATAGTTAGTAGATTAGTAGTTATTATTAAAAATTTGCATTTCATTTTTGCTAATAGTTAAGTAATTTAGTTTGGTTAATATCTCAACATTCCAAATTAGTGATAGTGATTTTGTTTGATTTTCTGTAAATTTCTTGATAAAATTTATCATTGGTAATTTACACCTTCCCCGTGGGATCGATATTTGGGGCTTGAATAGAAAGTCCATTATGACTTGTTAACAATACATATACTTGCGTAGAATCTCACTATTAATTACCTATAAGTATATATATTTTACACAACTTACTTTCCATACAAGGATCAAGTTTTTGGCATTGTAGTGGTGTCAACTTCATAAATCCTTACATTAAAAAAATTGGGATGAAGTTTTTGGCACCGTTGTCGGCGAAGGTAATAGCTAAATTTAATTAAACTAAATAGTTTTGATAAATTAGGAAATGTAGAGAATATATATATACTGTACAAATATATAAAAACAAAAAAAATAAAAATATAAAAAAAATCCAATAAGAAATTTAATTAAGATTGTAGTTTTAAAAGAATTTTACTTAGCTTACTTTATTTATTTATGCAAAATATTGGATTTGAAGGTTTAGTACCTTACGATTCAGAATTAGAATGTATTGTTAGAAAAATACAAAACCAACAAAGAGAAATTAAGAATTTGAAAGAAATGACGAATAATATAGAAAATCCAATAAATGAGAATTGATAAAGACCTTTAAAAGATTATGCGAATCCGACAGCAGATGAACTTCATTTAACTATTCAAAATCCTGTTGTTGCTGCTAATTTATTTGAGCTTAAACCTGCTATTATCAAAATGGTACAAAATAATCAGTTTGGAGGATCACCTACTGAAGATCCTAACTTACATCTTGCTAGTTTTCTTGAAATTTATGCTATTTTTAAATATGACTGAGTGTCTAATGATGTTGTTAGGTTTAGACTTTTCCTTTTTCATTAAGGGATAAGGCCAAAGCTTGATGAAATTAATTAGCACATGGATCTATCAGAACTTAGAGAAAACTATCACAAAAATTCTTGGCTAAATGTTTTCCACCCTCGAAAACCGCTAAGCTTAGAAATGATATTACATCTTTTTGTCAGTTTGAAGGGGAATCGATATATGAAGCCTGGGAAAGATTTGAGGATGTTCTTAAAAGATATCCACACCATGCTTTACCAGATTGGTTAAGAATTCAAACCTTTCATAATGGATTAGTAGAATCATTAAGATCTATTATAGATGTTGCTGAGGGTGGATCATTAGTGTCAAAACCTTTTGATGAAGCATACTCTTTAATTGAAGAAATGACTACGAACAACTTTCAATGGCCCTCTAAAAGGGTAAATCCTGAGAGAGTAACTAGTATTCATGAATCTGATGCAATGTCTATTTTGGCATCTCAAATTGCTGTTGTTTATAAAAAGATTGATCAAATAGGAGTGAACTATTCTTAAATACCTCCAGTATTAGAGGAAAAGTTACTATGACAGACTATTGATAC
This sequence comes from Phalaenopsis equestris, assembly GCF_001263595.1. Taxonomy (NCBI): domain Eukaryota; kingdom Viridiplantae; phylum Streptophyta; class Magnoliopsida; order Asparagales; family Orchidaceae; genus Phalaenopsis; species Phalaenopsis equestris. Next base: position 2,708 of record NW_018250365.1, on the reverse strand, counting down.
TCAACCATCTTACGAAACCTTAAATGCTGTAAATAATTGAAAGAATAATACCTATTCTAACTATTTTAACCTTGGATGGAAAAATCACCCTAATTTTAGTTGGAATAATAATAATAATTCGGTGGATCCATCTTGAAATTTGAACAATCAAGGAAATCCTAATTTTCGACCTTATTTTCCCCCAGGATTTAACTCTAATCCTAACCCACAAATTAAGGAAAAGAAGTTGACCATGAAGGAAGTGATGTTGAATATGGGAAATCAAATACATAATCAAGGGGCTGCTATTAGAGATATTGAAAATCAATTAGGACATATTACTACTACACTTAATAACAGACCTTCTGGAATTCTTCTGAGTACTGTGGAAGTTAATCCAAAAGATCAAAATAAAGAGCAAATTAAAGCTATTCAAATACAAAGTGGAAAATAAATAAAAATAAGGATCAAAAGAGAAACATAAGTTAATAAAAGAGAAACATAAGTAAATAAAGAGAAGGAAGAAATGGAAAATGATCAACATGGAAATGAACAAACACAATTTCCTTTAAAAAACCATCACCTCCGTTTCCTCAAAGACTGAAGTAGAAGAATAAAGATAAACAATTTACAAAATTTTGGAAATCCTTAAGAAGTTAACGATAAATATTCTTTTTGTTGAAGCTTTGGAAAAAATGCCAAGTTATGTGAAATTTATGAACGATGTACTAAATAAGAAAAGGAAGCTTACAGATCATGAGACCGTTGCACTCAGTGAAGAGTGTAGTGCTATTATAAAGAAAAAGCTTCCTGAAAATCTAAAAGATCCAAGTAGTTTTACTATACCTTGTGCAATTGGTGAAAATTTTTATAGAAAAACTTTATGTGATTTAGGAGCGATTATCAATCTTATGCCCTTATCAATTTTTAAACGTTTAGATTTGGGAGAAATTTCCCCTACTAATGTAACTCTTCAATTAGCTGACCGATCAATAACTTATCCAAAAGGAGTTATTGAGGATGTACTAGTAAAAATGGATAAATTTATTTTCCTTGTAGACTTTATAGTATTGGATATGGAGGAAGATAAAGAAACTCCTATTATTTTAGGGAGACCATTTCTTGCAACAGGAAAAGCTGTAATAGATGTACAAGAAGGAGAATTAATAATGAGAGTTAATGATCAAGAAGTGAAATTTAATATAGTCAAAGCTATGAAATATCCTGTAATAGAAAAAGATAATGAATGTTTCAGGATGGAAGTAGCTGATTATCTAAGTAATTATCAGTTTAAGAAAGAGTTCGAAGATAAATTTAAGTAAGGAGAAATTTTTTAGAATGAAGATGAATTTGAAGAAGAAAATTTAAATTATATTCAGGGCAAATTTGTAAAGTTAGACTTGATGGAAAACGATAGTAAAAATCTTTCTCCTTCAAGTGTTAAACCACCTAAACTTGAATTAAAGATGTTACCTACCCCTTTAAGGTATGTATTTTTAGGAAAGTCATCTACATTGTCGGTTATTATATCTTCTGAGTTAATTGAGATTCAGGAACAAAAGTTGATAAAAATGTTAAAAAAGTATATCTTCTGAGTTAGCAAGTATTAAAGGAATTAGTCCTCCAATATGTATGCACAGAATTTTATTAGATGAACAACATAAACCTAAAGCTGATCCTCAAAGAAGATTGAACCCAATAATGAAAGAAGTTGTTAAAAAAGAGATTTTTAAATGGCTAGATGTTGGAATTATATATCTTATTTCAGATAGTATATGAGTAAACCCAATTCACTCTGTACCGAATAAAGGTGTTCTGAAGAAAGGAGTGACCGTTGAAGAAAATGAGAGAAATGAATTAATACCAATAAGAAAAGTAACTAGTTGGCGAACTTGTATTGATTATAGAAAATTAAATATGGCCAACAGAAAAGAACACTTGCCCTTACCCTTTCTAGACCAAATGTTGGATAGATTGGCTAGGAATAAGTATTATTGCTTTTTAGATGGATATACCGGTTTTCACTAAATTCTAATTACTCTAGAGGATCAAGAGAAAGCAATGTTTACAAGCCCGTATGGAACATTTGCTTTTCGTAGAATGTCTTTTGGACTATGCAATGCACCTGCAACATTTCAAAGATGTATGATGTCAATTTTTAGCAATTTTATAGGACATGGAATGGAAGTGTTTATGGACGATTTTTTCGTATTTGGAACTTTGTTTGAATTATGCCTTGATACTTTAGAAAAAGTTCTAGAAGTATGTGAAAAAGTCAATTTAGTATTAAATTGGAAAAAATGTTAATTTATGTTGTAGGAGGTATTGTACTTGGGCATAAAATTTTTGAAAAAAGGCAAGGAGGTAGATCTTGCAAAAATCCATGTTATAGAAAAATTACAACCGCCTACTAATGTTAAAGGGGTGAAGTTTTTTAGGACATGCTGGTATTTCATGCGCTGCAGAAAATTTTTTTCAAAAATAACTAAGCTTCTATGCCAACTTTTAGATACAGATACAAAATTTGATTTTAATGAAGACTGCATACAAGCATTTGAATTATTAAAGAAAAAGTTAGTCACTGCACCTATAATTGTACCACCTGACTGGGAAAAATCATTTGAAATAATGTGCGATGCTAGTGATTATGCTATTGGGACTGTATTAGGACAAAGACATGACAAAATTTTTAAAGTTATATATTTTGCTAGTAAGACTCTAAATGATGC
>NW_018250364.1:190934-193561 GCF_001263595.1 Phalaenopsis equestris | reverse complement strand
CTAGACCTCAACCAAAAGTGAGGTCAACAGGCTTGATATTAAAACTTGTTCAATAAGGATTAGAAGAGGAACATGTTTAATTCATGGATACCCTAAACACTGCTAGCCTAACTCTGAATTTCAATTGACTAAATTCCTTAGAAAATTAATGTGCTCTTAAGGGCCTCCACTTACATAATTCATAAATGAAACTCGAGTGATAGTTACCCACTCATAGAGATAATTAAGATATCAAGCCTCACCGAGCATAGGGTGCTTAATTCATTGAAATTAAATGTAACTTTGTATGATTAATTGAACAATTTAATAAGTTCAAATGAACTTGAAATGTTTCAAAAGATTTTAGAAGTTGTTTAGGGTTATGCCCTGAACATTTTTTTTAGGATCCCTTGGATACTTTGAAGGAAAATTGAACTTATTATTCTTTGTTCAAGAAAATCATCCAAAAAAAAAATTTTAGTGACTCACCAAGTTACGACCTAGGATTCGATAAATACACCTTAAACTAGTTTTCTTGTTTTCCATTCCTGCAGTTTATTTAAATTTTTCACAAAATTATATATATGCTGTAAGTTCTAACATTTCAGTAGATGTGCTATAAAATGCTAGGTATGCATTTACTTTTTTGAAATGCAATTTCCTTTCCTTTTATTTTGCCACATTTTCTTACATGTACTTGCTTTATCTATAAACCCATTTCCAAAATTGAAGTTACAAAATGATTTTTAAAAAATCAACAAAACAACCATTTCATTACACACTCTCTTGAACTTGCGGGAGTCTTTCGGATGAGGTAACCCACGGTTTCTAACGAGATCTCTCCATTTTAAATGAGCTTAACAACACATTTAAACTAAGTAAGTTCAAAAGAAAATAATAGTACCAGAGAGAACCGTGGGATTCTAACCAGTGCCTCTCTATTCAAATTTACCCCCCCTCCTTATAATGATTGAAAAAATTCGTCATTTAAACCTTCTTAACCTTAAACTTTAGGATTCGGTGAGGAGCTTGGAGCTAACTTCAAGGGCAGCATCTCACAACAACAAAATTGATCTACAACAATAAGCAAACCATTTCTTAGAAATTAAATAACAAGCCATAGGATTTCAAGGTTGTTTTTCTAGTGCAACATAAATCCTCACTTTATCTTTAGGCCTTTGCACAATCATGTTTTGCAATTATTGACACTATTTTGGTTTGGGGAGTTTGTCCGTAAGAAGCTGTCGACCACCAAAATCAAATCCTGTCGCACGCTTTGAAAGGACATTTAAGTTTAGAAAATTATGAAATCAAATCGACCTCATATTTTTATAGTCTAAATGAAAGAGCACTATACCTCAAATCATGTATCTATACCGAAGGATAAACACAAGACCTGAGGATGAGGCTCAATCAAATAAACTAAGAAATATATGACGTCCGTTTGGTCTGCGAAACTATTTTATTTGTCGATAATTTCCCGTATTTAATATGAAGAATTAAATAGGGTTTATATTAAGCTGAGTTCGGATAAGCTTCCTATAAGGACAAGCCCCAATAGTTAATTACATCTTAAATAACCAAAGTCACCTAAGAAAACTTTTGATAAAAATCAGAAAATATTATCTTCAAGTATTTCAAAAGGATAGGACTATTCAACGAGATCAGATGAAGAGGTGTGAAAAGGGATTGGTTCAAATTTAGAACATTTTTTTTTAGAGTCCAAAGGAGGAAGAACTAGGGGATGTCATAGCTCCAGAGTAGAACCTCAGTGACTTTCCAGTCTATCCTATTGTTTGGTTTTAGTTTTGAGGAGAAATATTTAGGTGTTTCATCCTGCCAATTTTATTTGTTAGAGCTTACATTTGTGTGAGACCATCACACAAATAGCCTGGAAGATGTGAGGGTTTAGGTCGTGACAAATGACAACCTCAGAATCCTAAGATGAGTTAGGGCTTATATTGTACGACATAGTTGTACAAAGGCTTAAAGATGAGGTGAGGATTTATATTACACCAGGTAAACAACCTCGATGTCTTATGGCTTTGTTGTTTAATTTTAAGGAAAGATGTTGGTTTAGTTGGTGAAGTCACTTGTGTTTTGTGATTATTTTTTTTCTTGTTTGCTCGCTAATCCTATTTAATTAAGGCAAGTTTTCCTTGCTAAATTGAATGTTAAGACAAGTAATAAAATCAGACGGCCCTATGGTTGAATTTCTTTAAATGTTATGAGGGCATATTAAAGTTGATTAGAGCGACAACGGTTAGGATCCTACAGTTTCCTCATTCTGACACCCTATTTCGTTCCGGTACCACTATTTTCTATTAGATTCACTCCAAATAAATTTACTAAACTTAACTTAATGAGTTACATAATTTCATTTAGACTGTGGGAAGCCTCGTTAGCAACCGTAGGTTACCTCCTCCGAGGGGTTCCCGATCATTCGATAAAGACATCTTAATTTAATTGTTGTTGTTGTTTTGTGTAATGTTTCTGATTGAATTTTGAGTTGTTTTATATCTTGAATGTTGTGCCGGTGAATTTTATCTTGATTGATTTTAACTTTATTGATTTTAACGAATTAGCTTAATAGACATGTACCAGTTACTGCGTATTACATAATCCTAATAGTTTTGGTTTTTATGCAG
>NW_018250364.1:189905-190872 GCF_001263595.1 Phalaenopsis equestris | reverse complement strand
AAGACAACACTGTAAACTATAAGACAACACTGTAAACTATAAAAAACGTACCTGGAGAGTCTTCTCGTTCCACCACCTGAAACTCAAAATGCATGTGAGGGCAGTTCATGTAGAGGCAAAAAAGTAAGGTTTTTGTAGTTTTCCTAACCCTGCGTCATATCTTGGTGGGTCCTTAGGAGTTTCAATAAGGATGATTTTATCAAGCAAAACTAAGCAAAACATATTAAGTTTAGCAGACCTCTGAGGTATCCAACAGGTTAGGAGGAAGAAGCAGGTACATGCTTCCCTATTATCACCTAGTGAAAAGCCTCGAGCTCATTTGAACTTATTACGTTTCTTAATAATTCACCTTATGAACACCCTAATGCTCAATGAACATTAATGTCCTCAATGAACATTACACCTTATGAACACCCTAATGCTCAATGAACATTAATGTCCTAATTATCCCTAAGAGCAGGGTAATTATCATTTATAATTTAATTTAAGACCCTTAAAGAATGAAGACCCTTAAAGAGGGCAAGCTAGTGTTGTTGGAGCACTTAGCCAAATTTTGGTCCTAATTTGGCTTGTAGTCGTTTAAATGTCTTAAATTTTAACTATGTTTTCTTTTCTAATCCTTGTTTAATCAGCCTTGATTTGACTTAGATCACTACTAAGTTCTTAAGACCTAGGTGAGTGTCTTAATTAATTTTGAAAATGTTAAATTTTAGGTTATCATGATTTATTATTTGAATTTCATTTGAACATCAAATAGGGGTATTAAATTGATTAATTATTGACTTCAAAAGTCATACCCCTAAGTCCTGGTTCATTTAATTTTAATAAACTTTCAAATTTTAATAATTTAGAAATTTATTAATTTATCCTTTTAATTAGGAAAGTTAGGTTTACCAATTAATCCCAATCCCATTTTTAATTTCAGTCATCCAAACAAGTTAATTAAGATCAGAGGTGTTGCCCATTT
>NW_018250364.1:181182-189844 GCF_001263595.1 Phalaenopsis equestris | reverse complement strand
CCCCTAAGGCTCTAACACTTCATAATTTTCCAAATTCAAATCAAATAACTTTGAAATTTTTATCCTACCTCATTCATGGGTCAATAAAGATATCAAAGGAGAAAATGTAATTTTTTAAAATTTAATTTAATTTATATAATTATTTTCATGCAAAATGGGATTTTTCAAAGAAAATTTGTTTGCTTGACCAAGGTGAAGCTTAATCACTTAACATTTTTACTAGAGGTAGACCTAGACCAGAGAGCCATTTGGACAAAATTTCATAATTTTTTGAGGTTTATTTGAATTATTAAAATTATTTTAAATCCTGTGGTTTTTATTAAACACAAAATATTTTAAATGGGGAAAATTAAGTCTTGTATTTTTGAAAAATCTCCTTGATGTCAGAGAACCTAGAGAAGAAAATTTTTTATTTTTTTTGGTTTTTCTTTGTTTTATTGGAATTATTTTAGTGGAAATCCATTTTTTAGCCTTTAAAAATAATTTTAAGCTTCAAAATACAATATCTTTATTTAGAAAATCAGAAAAAACATTCCAATTATTTCTAAGTGCTTAGAAAATAATTTAAAATATTTCTATGAATTTTATTATTTTTGTAATTTTTATGAATTTTTAATTATTTCAAATATTTTAAAAATAGGCTAAAAATGAAGTTTTTATTTTAAATACCGTTTTATTTTATAAAATTTCCCTAATCACAGAGAACTCAAAAAACAAGTTTTTGTAATTTTTTAAGTTATATCTTGATCATTAAAAATCATTTTAGCGCCAAAAAAGATATTTAACTTGGAAAATTAATTTAGGCCATCACATGGACTCAAAATGCTTTAAAATTTTTATGGGGAGTTCTTTGGATCTTAGACAATAGTGGAGATAAAAAATCAAGTCATTTTTATGTTTATATTTTCCAAAATTAATTACCTTAATGTTTTGTGGTTTATAAAAATTAGGTGTATTTTAAATGACTTGACTCATGAGAAATTTTCTTAAGGGTTCTCTGGTCATATTGAACCTTTAAAAATTTTCTTAGATTTTTCTAAGCAATTCTAAGCAACATAAAATTTTCTTAGATTTTTCTAAGCAACATGCTTATTATTATGATTAATTTATGCAAATAATAGACATAAACTTGAAAAATATGGATTTCTGTCTAGAGATCTTCTTTGACTTTAGAAAAATCAGGAAGTGTTTCCCTCGATAGAGGCTACAACATGCCAAAATTTCAAGCCATAGTGAAGTGCCTATATTCATGGAGAATAAAAGACTCAACACAATGTTTAATTAATTAAAAATAAAACTTGCATCAAATGGACCTCAAATTATTTCCAAGTTATTTTCCTCTGTTTACTGAATAAAACGGTATTTTTATTTTATTTTTATGATTTTTCTACACCAAGATATAGATTTTTAAAGTTAGGGGTCATATATATTTCTACACCAAGATATAGATTTTTAAAGTTAGGGGTCATTTTCTGATTTTTTTTATTCCCTATTTATCTATTTAAACGCGCGGCGCTAACTGGATCCTAGATAGCTCCAAAGCTCCATGTGGTGAGCTCCTATTTGACGCTGCCATCCACACTAGCAACCATGCGTCCTGCGGTTCAAGTAAAGAAGCACTGTCTGAATTCATCTTGACCGTCTGATACACGCTCGATCGAGCGACGCTCTGTCATTGCCCCCAATGGCCTAACCTGAAAATTGTCCATCTTCAAGGCTTGATATCTCCCTCATTTATCAAAAAAATTGAATGAAATTTTTTTTAAAAATGTTCGTATAAACTAAAGGAACATATCTATACGGTTAAGATGCCATGAAATCAAGCCCAAGCAAATGGAGAATCAAAAGAGGCTCAGGATGAGGAGGAGTTCAATACCTTTACTCTGAGAAGGGAAGCTTCAATCAGAGATGCTTGGGACATTTGTTAGAGTCCAAGGAGGCTAGGGATTGATCCTCTTGCTGTGGTGTAAGGTTTAGGTATGAATTTGACCAAGCCCGATTTCAGGTGTTGGTCTAGAGCTATGTTAGGGGCTCTGTGGAAGGGGGATTTGATGGGGCTTTGTATTCTTTCAGTGTTGTGAAGGTGTGGGTAATTTTAATTTGAGTTTGGTGGACTATGGAGGTGTATTAAGCTCTGTCATGGTTTTAGGCAGAATTTTGAGCTCAAAATTGAGCTTCCAAAGTGGGAATCAGTGGGGGAAAGTGGATGGATTTCACTGAGGAGGTCTCAAAGAAGCTCTTTGAGTGATTTGGGAAGCTATCTCTAAGAAAATTGCAGCACTCCCTCCATGGATGTGGAGGTGAGCTTTTATAAAAATGGCTAAGGGGTGGTTGTGATGGCCAATTGGGGGTGCAATGTGGTGCTTAGGTGGAGGACAGAGAGACTCTAACATCTCATTTGGGTGAGGTGGCCTCTAGGTTTGAATTGGGTGAAGTTTAAGAGGGAGTGACCCTCAGTTTTGTCTTCTCTGGTGACTAGTCCGGTCGACCATGGCAGGGGGAGGTGGCTAGGAGCTCAGGGAACCCAAGGGAATATGTCACAACAATTTAATGGGCTGAGGTTTAATTTTGGCAAAAAGATCTTAAGCCTAAGAAAATATGGAAATCAAATCCCTTAATTTAGGGAACCATTGATCTCTTTGGTGATGTTTGTGATTAAATTTTGAGTTGTCTTATATTTTGAATATTGTGAGGTTTTTTTATGGAGTCATTAATTTGATGGCTTTGGTGTGGTTAGGCCACATTTAGTGCATGGGTCCAAGTGGGTGCAAATGACCAAAAATTGATTTTGGGCTAGGTTAGCCCCATGTCAATTGGTCCAAATAAATCTTTCCCAAATAAATCTTGCATTTGGTGTAAGTGATTGTAAGGAACAATTTTGGTGAAGGATGAAAAGGGTTTTGAGTTCAATTGGAGGGTCAATTTGAAGGATTTTGGAGATTTGGTCAATTTGGGCATGTTGGGCTAGACTTGGGTCTAGATTGGGCTAGCCTTGGGCTAAGTCCAAATTTATTGTTGAGAATGGTCAATAGGAATGTCATGAAGAGTTTTTAACATGAATTGGGTGCCAATTTTGGGATTAAGGCAATTAATTTGGTGAAATTTGGGCACAAAGCCAATTTGGGGGCAATTTGAGGATTTTGGACTTATGTTGAAATTAAATTAAATTCAGACTTAACCAAGGCCAATTGATGGTCAATTTTTTTTTGTAGGAATGTTATAAAGATTTTTCAACATAAACCATGGCCAATTGAGGGGGCTATGGATTAAAATTGGTGAGATTAGGTCATGTGTCCAAAATTTGAGGTTTGACCTATATCAAAATTGGGCTCAAATAATGGTCCAATTGAGCTTGGATTTGGTTTATCTTGGTCACATTTAAGGTTAGTTTGAGTTTGGGATTGAATTTTTGGGAGATTGGGATCAAATTGATGGACATTTGAGTTGAATTTGGAGAAATTTTGGCCTTTAAAGGCAATTTGGGGGTTTCGATCAAAGATGGTTAAATTGGCCAAATTGGGTCATATGGTAGTTGAAAAAAATGAAGTTGGGAATATTTGGAATAGTAGGAATATTTGGAATTTTTTGGATTTTTTGGAATTTTTTGAATTTTGGGCTAGGGAGGGGTATTTTGGTAATTAGGCATTTTTTGGTGATTTTGGGTAATTTGGATATTTTCAAAAGGTTTGAAATGATTTTTTGAACAAGAATGGATATTTTGGATAAATTTGAGAATTTTGACCACATTTAGGGTTTCAAGTGTACTTAGGTAATTTGGGTAGGTTTTGGGACAAAAGGCTAGACTAAGTATTTTAGGTAAAATTGGGGAATTAACCACCAAAGTAAGCCATGGACCAATGGAAACCCCATTTGGGTCTTTTATGTATTGGTCTTAGCTAAACTCTAGCCAAGGGCTAGTAGGTTTAGGTGACCATCTACATGAGTTTCTCTAAGGCTCAAGGGACCAAAGTCAGGAATTTCACAGATTAGGATAGCGAGTGATTGTGAGTGAAGTGAGTGCCTTAGCTTTAGAACAACATCTAAAATCAACCCTAGGGTCAAATATCTCTATAGGAACTCTCCTTGAGCTCCCCCATAATGACCCCACCTACTAAGTGCTAGAGGTTAGGACCAATATGTGGAACTTCAAGTTGAGTAAAGAAGAGTTTAGAATTTCTAATGGTGAGGGTGCCTTTTTCTAGTTCTCTAAGAATAATCAATAGGAATGTTCTATGGCTAGACCCTAGGCTACTAAAGAGAAAGACTATACCTCAACCAAAATTGAGGTCAACAATAATTTAAGCTCTAACTTGCTTTAGGCTCCGAGGTTGTTGTTTGTTACGACATAAACCCTCCCATCTTCTAGGCTATTTCTATGACTGTGTCATGAAATGTAAGCCCTAAATAATAATAATTGGCAAGATGAAACATTTGATAATTTTATCTTCAAAATTGAAGCCAAACTATAATATAGCCTGGGAAGTCAATAAGGTTCTCCTTAGGATCTGTGATAACCCCTAGTTTTCTTTCTTTGGATTCCATAACAATGTCCAAATTCAAGCCTTTCACATTTTACACTCATTGGTCTTATCTTTGAAGAGTCCTATCCTTTAAAATTTTTGAAGAAAAAACGTTCTGATATAAATTGACAGTTTTCTTTGGTGACATCTATCATTCAAGATGTAATTAACTATAGGGTTATAAGGAACTTTAAGAACCCAGCTTAAAATAAACCCTATCAAATTTTCATATTATATAGGGAAACTTATTGGTTAATATAAAGATTTGTAGAGTAAAATAGATGTCATAAATTCTTTAGTTTATTTAATCGAGCCTCACATTTAAGTGACATGTCTATTCCTAGGGATATGTATGTCACTTGTAGTGCTGTGCTCGTTTATTTAAAATAATGTTTATATAGGATTAGTTCAGTCTTGTATTTTCAAAATTAAAACACTACTTTTCAAATTTAAAATACTATTTTTCTAAAATCAAATATATATACATGCATTAAATTAAATATCACCCTTCCCAACATTTTTTGGCGACTGACAGTTCTAAGGCTTTAACTAATGAAATATTAATCGTAAGCTTTTTAAAGATTTCCAAAATTTTTGAAAATTGTTTAACCAACTTTTTTTGACGAAGTATTTGAGGAAATGGAGGTGGTGGCTTTTCTAAGTCAATTTTTAGTGGAGCAATAGGTCTCTCTAAACCTTTTAGAGCTTCCTCTTTAGGCTCTTTAGTTTCTTATCTCTCTACTTCAATCTCTTTTTGAATTCCACCTTCCAACTCTCTTCCACTTCTAATTTGAACGACTTTTACCTGCTCTTTATTCTGGTCTTTTGGATTTACCTCTTTATTAATGGAAAGTGTTTCTTTGGATCTATTACTTAATGAATTTGTTGTTTGTCCCAGTTGATTCTCAATATTTTTAATTGCAACTCCTTGACTTTGTAATTGATTTCCCATTTGTAACACCACTCTTATATAAAGAACTTATTCTCCTTAAATTGTGGATTACTATTAAAACCTATAGGATAAGTAGGTCTATAATTATTATTACCTTGGTTGTTTTAGTTTCTCAATTGGTTTACTTGGTCGTTCCTCCATTGCTGATTACTACCACCCAAATTATTATTATTCCAATTAAAGTTAGGATGATTTTTCCAACCTGGGTTATAATAGTTTGAATATGGGTTGAATATGGGTTATATATGGGTTATTTAGCTTATTATTTATGACATTCAAAGTTTCTAATGATATTTGAGAGTCTACCATTTGACCTAATGAATTCTCTTCAATCATTGAAAGTAGTTGAGAAAAATTCATTCCAAATTGGTCTAACTTCCATGAAATTGTAGCAACTTGATTTCCTAACATTGCAAAAGCATAAGATTGAAGAATATTGGCCACTTTCTTAGGATTTACTTTCTCAGAAGGCCATATAAAATTATTAGTAGCCATCTCTTCAACTAAAGTATATGTGCCATGAAATGGTTTTGACATTAATGAACCACCAGCAATGGAGCGATATAGATTTAAGAGATCCAACTAATCCATTATAAAAGGTTTGAATTACTAACTAGTCTGGTATAACATGGTGTGAAAACTTTCTCAGAAGTTCTTTAAATTGTTCCCAAGCTTCATAAAGAGATTCTCCTTCAAACTGACAAAAAGTTGTAATATCATTTCTAAGCTACACAATTTTTTGTGGTGGAAAATATTTAGCAAGGAATTTCTGCACTGAATCACCTCAAGTTCTATTAGATCTAGGTGCTAACAAATTTAAACATATCTTAACCTTATCCCTCATTGAAAAATTGAAAAGGTCTAAGTCGAATAATATCATCTAAAACACCATCATATTTAAATGTAGTACACAATTCAAGAAAATTGGCAATACGTAAATTTAGAACTTCAGTTGGTGCTCCCCCAAACTGATTATTTGATACCGTTTGAATAATAGTAGGTTTAAGGTCAAATGAATTAGCCACTGCAACAAATTTTTGAATACTACAATGAAGTTTAGCTACTGTAGGGTTTGTACTATCTCTTAAAGGTCTAAATTCTTGATGAATTTCAACATTTTGAATATTTTTGTTTTCCATTTCTTAAAATTTTTTATCTTTTTTTGTATTTTTGATCTTTTTTTATTTTCTAATAGTTCTTTTTAATTTAGAATTGTAGGGTACTAGTCCTTAAGAAGCTGAACTATGCATACATTACTAAAAAATAAAATTAAGATCACACAAACAAGAACTTATAGAAAAACAAGACTGCGATACTTCTATAATAAATTTAAAAGTTTAAATAAGGCTTTCTAAAAATAGAAATCTATTTTCCTAAAAATTTCTTCAAGTTTTACTAAATTTAACATTTTATTCTCCCTGACAACGACGCCAAGAACTTGATCCTGAATTTTTGGTATGATAGTATTACAATGTATGTAAGATTAGATTTTCAATTTTCTTTATTTTATATTTCTTCCTTATAATGACACCAAGCACTTGATTGAAGCAAGTAAGAGTACAACTATTATATTAAAATATTGGGATATTACGTAAGTATACGTATCATTATCAAGTAATATAGGACTTTTTGATTATGCCCCAAAATATCAAACCCACGGGGAGATTTACAAATTCTTAAGAAGAATTTAGATAACTGTACTTTGAAAAAGAGTCTTATTCAAACTATAGATATAGTAGTAGGAATAAAAGTTTGATTCTTTTTGGTAATTTTTTATAATTGAAAATAAAGTAAACAACTTCTTTTTAGAAATTTTGATAAGTGAAAATAATGTAAACAACTTACTAAATTTAATTATATTTTTATAAGATAAAAGCAATACATATAAAATGTTTTTTTCCTTATCATGACTCAGTAACAAGTATATGAATTATATTGTGGACGTATTAAAATTGGGTTGTAAAAAATAGGAGCAATATTATTCTTTACACTTACTAGAGATGTTGTAATGAACTTTTGCTAATCTTAAGTTTGAATAGTCCTGAAGACAGACTAGGTAGGGAAGTACTAGCTCTCACTCTAGAGTTCCCTCTTCTCCTTCCACTTGGGGGCTAACATAAACCTAAAACAATAAACTGGATTTGGGGCTTTAGTCTGTCACTTTAGATTCCTCAAACTCTACACCCTTCAAAGTTTACTTCTCTATTTATTTACACTCAATCATATGAATTACATTCTCATCCATACAATCTCATGTGATTCTACCATTAGTTGACTGAGAGAATACCATCACCGATCTTACATGTTCTCACAACAAACTTTAACATCTTAATTGGCCAAATAAAGAAGTAAATGAAGTACAATGATTAAATCATCACAACTTATTCCAACATTATAGATCAATAATTCACACAACTTCCTTCCAACACTTAATAACTTATCATTTTAAGGGAAAAAGATAAAGAAAACTACTCAGAATTTATGGAGAAAACACAACACTTAGGTTTAAAAGTAACAAAATCATGTAAGAACACAAGAAGTCAAAATTAAAATCAAATGTAGTTACAAAGATAAAAAGCTTAGCTCAAATTCCTCTCCACCAAACTCTTGAAGTTCCTTTGAATCTCTTCCTTTCTCTTACAACTCTCCCTTTCTTCTCTCTAATAATATTGTAATTCTTCTATGATAATAGGGGTGATAAAGGGAAAAGGAGAGGGGAGGGGGGGTATTTCAATCAAAGTCTTCTTTTTTTATAGTTTTCCAAAGGTGCCTTGGTGTCTCTTCAAAATGTGTCCACATTCACTGAATCTTCCAAGATTTTCCTCCTTTCAAAAGCTAACTAAATGTATTTTTGTATCCATTACTATTTCCCACATTTTCTCCATGAGTTTCTTCAAAAAGCTTTTCAAAAATTCATCCAAATTCATTGAATCATCAAGTAACTACTTCTGGCACCTAAGCACAAGGTACTTGGAGCTTAAGAGTGGCCTTCTCTGTTTTATTGACTCTTATGCGCCAGTTTTGTGCTTAGGCACCATAGCTCTTTCGCACACCTTCTTCATTTTTGCTCCAAATTTGATCCTTTTTCACTCCTTTCACCATTTATCATCCATTTGATTGTACCTAAAAGAAAAACACATAAATACCTTCCATTAAAGTGAAATATCTCAAAAATAGGTATAAAAATATG
>NW_018250364.1:180235-180565 GCF_001263595.1 Phalaenopsis equestris | reverse complement strand
TTGAGCTTAGCCCATGGCTAGCCCAAGTTTGACCCAAACTTAGCCCAATATGCTTAAAATGGGTCAAAAATCAAAAATCCACCAAATTGATTAACCAATTGACCTCAAAATGAATTTCACCCTTCATGAAAATTGTTCCTCATGATCTCCTACACCAAATACCATATTTAATTGTGCTAATTGACATGCCTAACTTATCCCAAACATATGATTTGGTCATGAACACCATTTTGGACTTATGACCAAATCCAAACCAATTAAGCTTGGTATGGTCAAATGAACCTTGCCATGACTCACCTTAGACCCTAGGGTTGAGTCCCAAGCCAGCCA
>NW_018250364.1:83412-175244 GCF_001263595.1 Phalaenopsis equestris | reverse complement strand
ATAATATAAACCCTATTTAATTCCTTATATTAAATAGGGGAACTTGTCGGCCAATGCATTGGTTTCGCAGACCAAACGGATGTCATAACTTTCTGTAGTTTATTTGATCGAGCCTCACTCTCAATTCTTGCGTTCATCCTTCGGGATAGATACATGATTTGAGATAAAGTGCTCTTTCATCTAAACTATGAAAATTATGGGGTCAGTTTGACTTCATCTTTTTCAAAACTAAATTTTTTTTAAAAAACGTCCTTCCGAAGCGGGCAACGGGATTTCAATTCCGATGGCCGACAACTTCTTACGGGCAAACCCCACACCAAAAATAGTGCCGACACTTCTATGATAAGAGGCAACAAAGGGGAAAGGGGGGTATTCAATTCAAGTCTTCTTTTTTTATAGTTTTCCAAAAGGTGCCTTGGTGTCTTTTCAAAATGTCCACATTTAATGAATCCTCCAAGAGTTCCCTCTTTTTAAGAGCCATTTCAATGTATTTTTGCCCCCATTAACTGTAATTCACATTTTCACCAAGAGTTGGTTCAAACACCTCTTTAAAATTTATTCATTCATTGAGTTTTAATCATAACTACCTATAGCGTGTAAGCGCGAGATCTTCAATGTTTAGGCATGACTTTCTCTGTTTCCTGACACTTAAGCGTCAGTCCGAGGCGCTTTGGCACCGCAATTCATTTTCACACCTTCTTCATTTTTTCCCCAAATTTGATCATTTTCTATCCTTTTATCATATTTCATCCATTTAATTGTACCTAAAAGAAAACACACAAATACCTTCCATTAAAGTGCAATATCTAAAAAATAGGAATAAAAATGTGTACATAAATGCTATATATTTTAGGTGTATCAATATGACACAAAAATTCCTGGCTAAATACTTTACTCTTTCAAAAACTGCTAAGCTTAGAAATGATATTAATTCTTTTATTTAGTATGAAGGGGAGTTAATTTTTTAGGCTTGGGAACGATTTAAGGAACTCATTATAAACTATTTACATCATTTTTTACATGACTGGTTAATTGTTCAAACATTTTATAATGGGTTAATATGATTCCTTAGATCCCTTGAATGACAAAATCTTTTGATGAAGCTCATACCTTAATTGAAGAAATGACCACTAATAATTTTCAATGATCCTCAAAAAGGGTAAATGGTAAAAGAGTGGCTAGTATTCATGATAATGATGCTTTTACCATCTTAGTATCTCAAGTTGTTGCGATATCTAAGATGTTAGATAATTATGTTATGAATTTTTCCCAAATACCTCAAGGAATTGAGGAAAATTTACTAAGATAAATGAATGATTCTCAATCATTAGACACTTTACATGCCGTTGTTAATAAACCCAATAACCCATATTCTAACTTTTGTTGCCCATGTTGGAAAAACCACCCCAATTTTAACTTGAACAATTTTGGTGGTGGAAATCAGTAATGGGGGAACAATCAATCAAATTCAGCAGAAAACTGGAACAATTAGGGTAGTTCTAAATATCAACCTTCTTATCCTCCCGGCTTTAATAACCAACAATTTAAAGAAAAGAAGTTGTATATAGAAGAAGTAGTTTTACAAATAGGTAATCAACTGCAAAGTCAAAGTGTTTCTATAAGAAATTTTGAGAATCATTTGGGACAAATTGCTAATGCATTTAGCAATAGACCCCAGGGAACACTTCCTAGTAATATTGAAATAAGTCCAAAAGACAAAGTAATAGAACAAGAATAAATTAAAGCTGTTCAACTTTGGAGTGGAAATGAATTAAATGTTGGAATTCAAAAAGTGTTTGAAGTTGAGAAAGATATTGAAGAAACTGAAAAATCTAAAAAAGCTATTTCTAAAGACCAAGAACAATCTTTCTCTCCAACTAAAAATGATTTAGAAAGACCACCTCCTCCTTTTCCTCAAAGAGTTACACAATAAAAACATGAACAACAATTTTCAAGATTTTTTAAATATTTAAGAAGCTTACAATCAATATTTCATTTGTAGAAGATTTGGAACAAATGTCGAGTTATGCCAAATTTATAAAAGATATATTAAATAAAAAGTAAAAGTTTGAAGCTTATGAGACTATTGCACTTAGTAAAGAATGTAGTGCAATAATTTAAAAGAAGCTTCCTCAAAAGTTTAAAGATTGGTAACTTTACTATACACTATGTAATTGGAGAAAAATTTTATGGAAAAGCCTTATGTGAATTAGGAGCTAACATTAATCTCATGCCTTTATCCATTTTTAGAAGGTTAGAATTAAGAGAGATTTCTGAGACATGGACGAAGATAAAAAAAATTCTATTATTTTTTGGAGGCCTTTTCTTACTACCAAGCGTGTTATGATTGATGTGCAAGAAGGTGAGTAGGCCATGAGAGTTAATGACCAGGAAGTAACATTTAATGTTCTAAAGTCAATGAGGTACCCTATTAAAGAAAAATGTTATAGAATAGTTATTATTGATTATATGATTGTTAAACTTTATTAAAAAAATGTGAAGTCATTTCTGAGGAAAAAGATGAAGTAATATTATATCAAGAAGAATTAGATTGTGAAACAGATATTGATTATGAAGAAAAATCATCAGAGATAAATGCTAAGGGTACTAATTATGTTCAAAAAAACTTTAAGATTTTGGATACTACTGAAAAAGTAAATCTCTAATCCCTTCAATTGAAAAACCTCCTGAACTTGAGATGAAAACACTTCTAGATATTTAAAGTATGCTTCTTAGTGAATTCATCTACTTTATTTATGATAATATCCTCAGAGTTAACTGAAGATAAGGAAGGGAAATTATTTAAGACATTAAGAAGTTATAAAAAACTTTTGGATGGACATTAGCTGATATTAAAGTAATCAGTCCTTCTATCTACATACACAAAATTTTAATGGAAGAAAACCATAAAACTAGAGATGATCATCAAAGAAGATTAAATCCAATTATGAAAGAAGTGGTAAAGAATGAAATTTTAAAGTGGTTAGATGCTGAGATTATTTATTCTATATCTGATAGTGTATGGAGTAGTCATATTCATTGTGTTCCTAAGGAAAGAGGAGTGACTGTAGTCATAAATGAAAATAATGAATGAATTCTAATAAGAGAAGTCACAGGATGACGAATCTATATTGACTATAGAAAATTAAGTACTGCCACTACGAAGGATCACTTTATTTTACCTTTCTTGGACTAAATGCTGGATAGACTAGCTAGACACCAATATTTTTGCTTTTTGGATCGATATTCTGGTTACTACCAGATACCTATTATAACTTTCCAAAGGTGTATGATATCTATTTTATGTGACCTATTGAGAAAGGAATTGAAGTTCTTATGGTTGATTTCTCTATTTTTGGAAGCTCTTTTGATGCATATTTAGATCATTTAGCAAAGGTTTTAAAATGCCGTGAAGAAACAAATTTAATTCTCAATTGGGAAAAATATCAATTAATGGTTACATGAGGGATTGTTTTAGGATATAAAATTTCTAAAAATGACATGGAAGTTGATGAATAAAATATTCAAATTATTATTGAATTAAAACCTCATACTTCAGTAAGAGCAGTTAGAAGTTTTCTAGGACATGCTAGATTTTATAGGAGGCATATTAAAGACTTTTCTAAATTGCTAAGCCTCTATGCCATCTTTTAGAAAAAAATGATTGTCTAAAAGCATTCAATTTATTAAAAGAAAATTTAATTACTACACCAATCATTCTTTCACCTAACTGGGAAAAACCATTTGAATTAATGTGTGATGCAAGTGATTACGCTATTAGAGCTATTTTAGGACAAAATATGATAAGATTTTTAATGTTATATACTATGCCAGTGTCAGTGAGGAATATGTTATTTGCCTCTTGACAGAATTTAAATTTAATTTAACATGCATATAAATTTGATTTTTAGAAAACTAGTGTTCTAATTTTAAAAAAAAATATTTTAATTTTGAAAAGACAAGACTGAACTGATCTCATATAGACAATAATTTAAATAAATGAGTGATTACGCTATTAGAGCTATTTTAGGACAAAAATATGATAAGATTTTTCATGTTATATACTATGACAATGTAGGTGAGATGTGTGATGCAAGTGATTACGCTATTAGAGCTATTTTAGGACAAAATATGATAAGATTTTTAATGTTATATACTATGCCAGTGTCAGTGAGGAATATGTTATTTGCCTCTTGACAGAATTTAAATTTAATTTAACATGCATATAAATTTGATTTTTAGAAAACTAGTGTTCTAATTTTAAAAAAAAATATTTTAATTTTGAAAAGACAAGACTGAACTGATCTCATATAGACAATAATTTAAATAAATGAGTGATTACGCTATTAGAGCTATTTTAGGACAAAAATATGATAAGATTTTTCATGTTATATACTATGACAATGTAGGTGAGGAATATGTTATTTGCATCTTGAAAGAATTTAAATTTAATTTAACATACATATAAATTTAATTTTTAGAAAACTAGTGTTCTAATTTTAAAAAAAATATTTTAATTTTAAAAAGACAAGACTGAAACAATCTCATATAGACAATAATTTAAATAAATGGGTGATTACGCTATTAGAGCTTTTTTAGGAAAAAAATATGATAAGATTTTTAATGTTATATACTATGCCAGTGTCAGTGAGGAATATGTTATTTGCCTCTTGACAGAATTTAAATTTAATTTAACATGCATATAAATTTGATTTTTAGAAAACTAGTGTTCTAATTTTAAAAAAAAATATTTTAATTTTGAAAAGACAAGACTGAACTGATCTCATATAGACAATAATTTAAATAAATGAGTGATTACGCTATTAGAGCTATTTTAGGACAAAAATATGATAAGATTTTTCATGTTATATACTATGACAATGTAGGTGAGGAATATGTTATTTGCATCTTGAAAGAATTTAAATTTAATTTAACATACATATAAATTTAATTTTTAGAAAACTAGTGTTCTAATTTTAAAAAAAATATTTTAATTTTAAAAAGACAAGACTGAAACAATCTCATATAGACAATAATTTAAATAAATGGGTGATTACGCTATTAGAGCTTTTTTAGGAAAAAAATATGATAAGATTTTTAATGTTATATACTATGCCAGTGTCGGTGACGAATATGTTATTTGCATCTTGAAAGAATTTAAATTTAATTTAACATACATATAAATTTAATTTTTAGAAAACTAGTGTTCTAATTTTAAAAAAAATATTTTAATTTTAAAAAGACAAGACTGAAACAATCTCATATAGACAATAATTTAAATAAATGGGTGATTACGCTATTAGAGCTTTTTTAGGAAAGAGCTATTTTAGGACAAAATATGATAAGATTTTTAATGTTATATACTATGCCAGTGTCAGTGAGGAATATGTTATTTGCATCTTGAAAGAATTTAAATTTAATTTAACATGCATATAAATTTGATTTTTAGAAAACTAGTGTTCTAATTTTAAAAAAAATATTTTAATTTTAAAAAGACAAGACTGAAACAATCTCATATAGACAATAATTTAAATAAATGGGTGATTACGCTATTAGAGCTTTTTTAGGAAAAAAATATGATAAGATTTTTAATGTTATATACTATGCCAGTGTCGGTGACGAATATGTTATTTGCATCTTGAAAGAATTTAAATTTAATTTAACATACATATAAATTTAATTTTTAGAAAACTAGTGTTCTAATTTTAAAAAAAATATTTTAATTTTAAAAAGACAAGACTGAAACAATCTCATATAGACAATAATTTAAATAAATGGGTGATTACGCTATTAGAGCTTTTTTAGGAAAAAAATATGATAAGATTTTTAATGTTATATACTATGCCAGTGTCGGTGACGAATATGTTATTTGCATCTTGAAAGAATTTAAATTTAATTTAACATACATATAAATTTGATTTTTAGAAAATTAGTGTTCTAATTTTAAAAAAAATATTTTAATTTTGAAAAGATAAGACTGAACCGATCTCATATAGACAATAATTTAAATAAATGAGTGCAACACTAGTAGTAACATACCTACCCCAAGGAATAGACATATCACTTACTAGAGAGGCTCGATTAAATAAACTAAAAAATTTAAGACATCTGTTTGGTCTGAGAATAATTTTTTATATAAGCCGACATGTTCCCCTACCTAATATGGAAGATTAGGCTGGTTTTATATTATGATGGGTTCTTAAAGTTTCTTATAAGGGCAATCCCATATAATTAATTACATCTTAAAGTACTAAGTCACTTAAGAAAACTCCCAATTTCGATCATAAAATCATGCCTTCAAGAATTTCAATAGGTTAGGATTCTCAAGGTCAGACAAAAGAGTGTCAAATGGGAGAAGTTCAAATTTGAAACATTTTATTTTGAAATCCAAAAGAAGAAAAACTAGGGGATGCCACAGATCCTAAAGAGAAAACTTTTCAAGCTATCCTATAGTTTGTCTTCAATTTCAGTGAGATGATATTATTTAATGTTTCGTCCTGCCAATTTCTATTATTTAGGGCTTACATTTGCATGATAAAATCATACAAATAGCTTGGAAAATAGGAGGGTTTATGTCACAATAAGTGGCAACCTTGGAACCTAAGGCGGGTTAGGGCTTAAATTGCACAACACAATTGTGCAAAAGCTTAAAGATAAAACTAAAGACTTATGTCGCACTAGGCGGCCTACCCCAAAGTCCTATAACTTGTTGATTAATTATAAGGAAGAGATTGTTATTGTAGATCCTTGTGCTGTTGTAGTAGGCTGCCCATGGCTTTAGCTCCAAGTTCCTCATCGATGTAATAATTCTAAATTCTAAGGTTTAAAGGTTTAAATGAGAAGTTTTAGTTCAATCATAGGAGGGGGGATGGGTGGGTTAAAGTTGGTTAGAGCGACACCGGTTAGGATCCCACAGTTCCCTCATTCTGGTACCACTATTTTCTTTTTCTTTTGAATTTACTTAGAACTTAGATTAAATGAGTTGTTAAACCCATTTAAACCAGGGAGATCTCGTTAGCAACAATGGGTTACCTCATCCGAGCGACTCCCATAAATTCAAAAGGGCGTATTATGAAGTTATTTTACTTTATTATTTTTTTTTGTTTTGGTTTTGAAAATATTGCTTAATTTTGAAAAAGTTGATCAATTTTGGAAAGGATGTTTTTGTTTTGATGTCGCTTGTAGATTTGCTTCAAGTATTATAGATTAAAGCAAAGAAATTTAAGTAGGAGACTATGTTGTAAGAAAACAAATTGTGTACCTATCCTCTTTTTGCTCTTATGTTGAAAGATTAGCCTTGCAGTATATATATAATTTTGCAGAAATTTAAATAAAATTGCAGAAAAGGAAAAAAACTGGGGAAGAAGGTTCAAGCTGCCCCTACTAAATTCTATGTCACAACCTGAAGGTTCCCTAGAAGTTTTAATGGATGATTTTCTGGAGCAAAGTATAATAGGTTCATTCATCCTTCTAAAATATCCAAAAGCTCATGGGGGTGTTCGGAGCATAACCCTAAACAACCTTTAAAATCCTTTGAAGAGTTCTGAGTTCATTTAAACTTATTATATTATTCAAGTAATCAACCAAAGTTAAGTTTAGGGGTTGACTGATTAAACTACCCTATGCTCAATGAACCTAATGTTTCAATTATCTCATGGGAGGGGTACGTAATTAATCAATTAATGTTTCATTTAAAAGTTATATAAATGGGTACCCTTGATGGAAAAATTAGGTTATTAAGAATTTCATGCTCACAATTAAAGCTGGGCTTGTAGTGTTTGCAAAATGTTCATAACTAGTTATATTTCCTAAACCTCACTAAGAAAATCCAAATTAAGCTTAGTTCACTACTAAGTCCTCAAGACTTATGTATAGATGAGTTCAGGACTCTTAGGGATGTTAAATTATATGGTATTTTTATTCCTTGTCCATGATTATAATATCACTCAAACATTAACTAGGGGTTTTAAATTAATGAATTATAATTTTCCAAAATCAAACCCCTCACCTTAGAATCATTTAATTTAATTAACTTCCGAATTATAATAATCGAGGGAAATTATAATTATACCCTTATTGTAGAAAAGTGAGGCATTAGTTTCTAGCATTTAATTCTTTGTGTTTTAATAATCTAAAAGAGTTCATTTTGATCAAAATTACCCATTTCCCTTTAATCAATCCTAAAATTTAATGAAGCAATCAATCCTAAAATTTAATGAAGGCATAAAAATTCAAAATTACCATTTTTCCCTTAGGGCTCCCCACTTCATAACTTATTAAATAGAACTCAAATGACTTTGACATTTTTATAGTACCCCACCCATGGGTCAAATAAAATATCAAAGGAGAAAATGCAATTTTTTGATTTTTTATTTAATTTAAAATATTTATTTTATTCAAAAATAAGGATTTTCCAAGTTAATTCATTTAATCGATCAAAAAAAACTATTTATCCTTATGAAAATTGTTAGAGATTCACCTAGGTAAGAGGACTACCAGGACCAATTTTCATGATCTTTTAAATTATATTTTAATTATTATAATTATTTGATAGTTTTGAGTATTAATTAAATATAAAATATTATTTATGTTAAAATTAACTTTTATATTTTTATTAAATATCTATGTATCCAGGGAACCAAAAGAAATAAATTTCATATTTTTATGATTTATAATTTATTTATTGTAATTATTATTAGTGCAAAACTATGAAAAATTCATTTTTAAGCCTTTAAAAATTATAAATTTCTTCAAAAAAATTAGGAAAAATAATTTAATTTCTTCCAATTGATGAGGGAACCAATTGTGACATATTGGGGCACTTTTTAATTTTAGTGATTTTTATCATTTTTGATTTTTTTTAATTATTTAAAAATTTAAAATATACCTTAAAAATTAAATATTTATTTTAACTTCAATTTTATATTTCTTAGATGCCTCTCATCATAAGGAATTCAAAAAATTACTTTTTATAATTTTCTGAGCTTTAATTTAATTTATATAATTTTTTTAATGCAAAAATCAAATTTATCTTAGAAAATCAAGTTTAGTGGGTAAATTAATTTAAAATGATTTCAAATTTTTATAAAGTGTTAATATGATTATTTTTTATAGTGTGGGATGATTTTTTGTGATTTTTCTAATTTTCCTTTAATTTTTTTATTTTTCTTTCATTTTTAGAATTTAATTGTAAAAAATAATATGTTTAATTATTTAAATCTTATTTATATTTTTCCTAAGGTCCCCTAGTCACAGTGAACCTACCAAAACAATTTTATATTTTTTTAATTTATATTTTAA
This sequence comes from Phalaenopsis equestris, assembly GCF_001263595.1. Classification (NCBI taxonomy): domain Eukaryota; kingdom Viridiplantae; phylum Streptophyta; class Magnoliopsida; order Asparagales; family Orchidaceae; genus Phalaenopsis; species Phalaenopsis equestris. The sequence goes on along the minus strand of NW_018250364.1, from coordinate 165,944 downwards.
TTTTTATAATTTTTTAGTTAAATAGAGGTGAATTATTTTTATAATTAGGGCTTCCACACTTAGAGATGTTCTCTGACCTTAGAAAAATTAGAGAACACACCTAAGGAAACGAAGTTTAAACACTCAAAATCTCAAGTCATGGTGATTAACATTTAATGACATATGATTTAATTAAGTTTTTGAGCATTTAATTACCTAAAAATAAAATATAAGTCAAATAACTTTAATTTTTATTCCACATTGTTCTCCTCTATTCACTGAGCAAGAGAGTATTTTTTTTTATTTTTATGAATTGTTTACACAAAGATATGAATTTTCTAAGTTATGTGAATTAAATAAATAAAAAAAACCCTTAACTTTGTACTTATCTTAGTCAAAGCTAACTCATTCTACGACGGCCCTGAAAGACCATGCGACGTCATTTAATTTGTCACCACCATCCTCATCAGCTACCATGCAAGCCACACTGTTTGTTATATTCCTCCATTCAGCGTGATCCTAGCCGTTCATTCAATACACGAGTGATCCAACGGTTGTGGGTCATAGTCCTCAATGGCCAGAACCTATGAACCCTTCAACTTCAAACCCTAAGATCTTTACCTAGACTCAGACTCAACCAAATCACTTCGGGACTTCGGGTTTGTTTCTAAAGCTTCATCTACTCAAAATGAACCTATCTATAAGAACAATCAAGTATGAAATATAAGTTTGCTTCACAATTGATCAAGTCAAGCTTGATTTGGGGTAAAATGGTCCAAACCTTGGTCCAAGTGGTGTAGCATCAATTCAATGCTTGTAAAAGCTTCGTTGGGACCTGAAAAACCTCCTCCAAGTGTCACCTTGCTTTGAGGATGAGTCCAAGCATGAATTCAATTAGAGGGTGATTCAAGCTTAGTCGAGGGCTAAATTAAAGTGCTCAAAATGATGCGGCTTTAGTTAGGGAAGTTCTATTTAGCTTTAGTGAAGCTTTTGGGAGAGTCAACTAAAAATTTTGAGGCACTTAGTGTTATGGTCGTGAAAACCCCTGAGTTTCAGTGGTGAAATTAAGGTTTAACAGTAGGGATGAGAGGCTGAAAATGGTTAGGCTGAGCTTCATTAGATTGCCAAGAGGCCTGGGAGAATTTTGGTAGAGTTTTTTTTGGGGTTTGTGTATCCTCTTTTTTTCCTCGGCCTTGGAGGGTTCCCTCTTTATAGAGGAGGCCATGGCTGCCAGCAGGGGCATGCCAAGGTGGTAGAGGAGCTGCTTAGGTGGAGGGAAGGAATGTTCAAGTGGCTAATGAGGCTTAGCCAACTCAAGGGGGTTTAATTTTGGATTTTAAGCGTTGAGGACCTCTCGGCCATGGTGTTTTCTAGTGGTTGAGGTGTTGGCCGGCCAGGGTCAGGTCACTTTTGAGCTCAAGAGAGTTAAAGGCATTGTGGAGTCAATTCAACTTGGTTTAAGGTGAGCTCTAAGATGAAAATCCATAAGGGAATTTAGGTTTGGGAAATTTGGGCTAGGTTGGGTCTAACCACTTGGTCCAAGGGTTGGGTTTGGTTACCTGGTGTCTAGGGTGCTTGGACTAACCCCAAGGAAGGTTTCGATGAGGTTAATTGGCTGGCTTGGGCATGGGGCAAGAGTTTAAATGATTCATGAAAGGGGATAGTTCAAGTAAAGGAGGAAGAGGGAGTGGTCTCCTCCCTTTGGTAAATTTGACAAAATTGACATTATGATGCCCATGGAAGGCTCTATGGGGCATGCCATGCCATATATGAGGCCATGGGGGTGTTTCATGAAAATGGAATTTCGGAATTTCATAAATTTTTGGAAAAGTATGTTATGATGCCTAATTTGGATAAAGTTTGATTTATGTGTATGGTATGCTCCATATGATGCCATGATGAAATGTTCTCAGTGCCATAAGATGATATGGAAGGAAACTTTGTCATGTGAGCTCAAGTTGGGCCATTGAAAATGCACATGAGCATCGAATTTTAACATGAATGATGGGTTTAATTTATTTAAAATTAGTCATGGGATAAAAAAATTGAATTGAAATTGGTTGAGATTGAATTTAGATATGTTGAATTTGTGTGAATTGGAAATTGGAGAATTGAATTGGTCATGAATTTCAATTTGGAGGATTTTGGATTTTGGATCAATTTGAGGCAATGGAGCTTGGAATTTAGGCTTGTGTTTGGGCTTGGATTTAGTTAAAATTTAATTTGAACATGATGAAATTAAGTTTAGACTTGAAATTGGGGAAACTTGGGGGTCAATTTGGTGGAGATTAAAGGTGACTTGGGGATTTTAGGCACTTAGGGGCAATTTGGCGATTTTGGTCAAAAATAGGTCAATTTGATCAAATTTGACCCAATGGTTGGTCAAGAATGATTTTAAGGGTGTTTGAAAGTGATTTTAGAGAATTTGGGAATTTTGGGCCATTAGTGGTATTTTGGTAATTTTGACAAATTTGGGGGTATTTTGGTAAATATGGGTAAATATGAAAGATATGAAAGTTTTGGGATGTTTTGGGTAATTTGGATGGTATGAAATGGTTTGAAATGACTTTTAAATAAAATTGAGTGATTTGGGTCAACTTTGAATTTTTAGGGTGTTAGGGGCAATTTGGTAATTTTTGGGAAGTTTAGGGCTATAAGGCGAAAATTTAAAATTTAGGTAGGGTTGACGTTTAATGTAAATGTTTATTATAGAATTATCCTCATAGTGCCATGAGACTAGAAAAACCTCACTTTAGATCCTTCATGTACTGGTCTTTTCCACCCTAGCCCAAGACTAAGGGTTTGGGGGTCCACCCACATGGGTCTCCAAAGAGGGAAGGTAACCACACTAGACATGTGTAGGTTAGGGTGCAAGGTTGCAAGTGGAAGTGTGAAGTGAAAGTATGTGTACTAGACTAAGCCATATCACCCAGAGCAGCCCTGAGGTCAAACAGTCCTATGGGGAACCCTTCTTGAGCTCCCCAATATTGGCTACACCTACTAAAGTGCTAGAGGTTAGAAACAACATGTGGAACTTCAATATGAGAAAATAAGAGTTTAGAATTTCTATTGGTGGGGGTAACATCACTAGTCCTCTAAAAATAGTCAACAAGAAAGTTTTATGGTTAGATCTTAGGCACCTAAGGAAGAAAGACTAGACCTCAACAAAAAGTGAGGTCAACAACCAACAGAACGCTTAATGAAGCACAATATAATTACACAACAACTGAAAAAGAGCTATTAACAATAGTATATTCTTTTGATAAATTTAGAACATATTTACTTGGAGCTAAATGCATTGTGCATACCAATCATTTTGCTATTAAATATCTCATGTCACCAAGATTAATCAGATGGGTCATATATGTGCAAGAATTTGATTTTTAGATATTGGATAGAAATGGCATTGATAATCAAATTGCAGATCATTTGTCAAGACTTGAATATGAAAATGAAAAAAACATTCAAGATGACATAAATGAAAATTTTCCTGATGAACAACTTTATGCTATTGCTGAGTGGCATATAATATGGTGTGTATATATAGTTAATTACTTAGTAATATTCTATCATATGGACTAACAAGACATCAGAAAAAGAAATTTATCTATGATGCAAGATTTTACTTCTGGAATGATTCCTATTTATATAAAAGATGTTGATATTCAATCATTCAAAGATGTGCACATATTATTAAAACCCTAGAAATTATAAAAATGTCATAAAACTGAATTTTGGGGACACTTTGAAATAGATAAGACCTCATTTAAGATTTTACACTGAGGATTTTATGGCTTACATTGTTTAAGGATGTTTATAATTATGTGAAAACTTGTGATCTATGTCAGAGATTAGATAATATTTTTAAAAGAGATAAAATTCCCCTAAATTTTACCTTAGAAGTTGAAATTTTGGATGTGTGGTGTTTAGATTTTATGAAACCATTTGTACCATCTCTAGGAAAGATTTATATCTTATTAGCTATGGATTATGTATCTAAATACATTGAAATGATAGCTTTGCCTCATTGTGATGCTCTGAGTGTTGCAAATTTTTTTTAAAAAAATATTTTTACTAGATTTGGAATACCAGGAGTGATGATTACTGATGGGGGAAGTCACTTTGAGAATTTTAGAATTAACACATTACTTAGAAAATATGAAATTAAATATAATAGAACCACAACTTATCACCCTCAGATCAATGGATTAATAGATGTATCCAATAACAAAATTAAAAGAATTTTAGAGAAAAATGTAAATCCTAATAGAACTGATTGGTTTGATAGACTTGATTCTGCATTATGGGCATATTGGATTACTTATAAAACTCATATAGGAATGTCTCCTTATGGGCTCATTTTTGGAAAAGCTTACCATTTACCAGTTTATTTAGAGCATAAAGCTTACTAGGTGATAAAAGAATTTAATTAATATTTAAAGGATGCTGAAGAAAAAATGATTATTGCAATTAATTAAGCTCAAGGAAATTAGAAATGAATCTTATGAGAATGCTAGAATTTATAAAGGAAAGATGAAAATATGGCTTGATCAAAATATTTTAAGAAAGAATTTTGAGCATGGATAAGAAGTTTTGTGATACAATACTTGATTGAAGTTATTTCCTGGAAAACTTATGTCCACGTGGATGGGTCCATTTATTGTGATAAAAGTTTATCCTTATGGGGTTGTGAATATTAAAGATCCAAAAATTAAATGTATAATTAAAGTAAGTGGACATAGGTTAAAACCTTACATTAGAGAAAATAAACCCTATTATGAAGAAACTTTGATGCTCTGTTAGTCTGAGTAAAACACTTGGATACATTGAGATGACGACGTTAAACCAAGTGCTTTATGGGAGGTAACCCATAATCTGTTTGTGTGATTTGATTCATTTTTGTTTTTGATGTAGTATCGTGACCATCCTTTTTTATAGTAGCATGTTTAAACAATATTTAAGTTATTAAACATGATTGGAATTTGAAGAAATTCTATGATTGGTGAATCAGCGTTCACTAGGGCACTGGCGCATAGGTGCCAGAATTGATGCTTATGCGCCAGAGTCCTGTGGAGCTGGTGCATAGGCGCCAGGATCCGGTGCCTAGGTGCTACAGTTTCTGGACTTAGGGAAAACTTTCTTCATTCTTTTTAAACTCCATTTCATTATTTTTAAACTACTTTACCATTGTTCCCAATCTTCAGACTTTCGAAAAGTAGACCAGAGAGAAGAAATATAGAGGGAGTTTAAGATCTTGCTTTCATTCACTTGCTTCCATGGAGAGTAGAAATAATGGTATGGCCATTGGAGATAAGTTCTCGCACAATGATGCTTAAACCTATTTCAATAGAGTTTTAACACTGAATTTAAAAAGGATGATGAGTAAATTGAGGAAGATTGATGAGGAGCTATCAATTTTGCACAACAAGTAGCATGAAATATATCATTAGTATGAGCATTTGGAGTGGCAGATGAAACTCCACTCTAATCACATGGCATGCTATCAAAATTATAAGGTAACTATGTATAATAAGAACAATAATATTGATGAAAAATGGTTATGGAATTTTCTCGTGCTCCTTTCTTCCACACATTTGATCACAACTATTTGGCATGTGAAAAGAGTGGCGAGAATGATGTCAACGGAGGCTGAACATTGAAAGGATTATAATGTTTATGTTTTATGTTTGTGTCAACTTTAGTGATGGTTATTCTGTGTGCTACTTAATCTAATAGTTTATCGTGTTGTTGTGTTGTTATGTGTTCTTAATTTCTAGTGTTCTAAACTGTTTTAGTGTATGCAGTATTGTCACTTGGTGGATATTAATGAATATATGTGTGTTGTGAAAACCTTGTGTTAGAATGGTGGACTTAACTTTGGATTGAAAATCATGATTGAATAATTAGAAGATAGAAGATGTTGGAAATATTATAAATATGAAGTTTGATGATAAATTAATAAAAAATTTTGTTTTAAAGTCTTTAGTCTTGCTTTGTTACACTTAAAAACAAAAATATGAAAATTTTAAGTTTGGCGCCTAAGCACTAGAACTGGCGCCTAGACACCAAACTTCAGCACAACTTGACACCTAGGAGTAGAAACTAGTGCCTAGGTGCTGGTTCAATTGAGCCAGCCTAAACTTTACAATTTCACTATGGAAACCAAGCCAACGCCATTTTTGACACCTAACTTCTTCCTTCTTTTCACAAAAAGTAGTCTTAGGGCTCCTTTGTGTGCTCAAATCTTAAAGGTTTTGGACTTAATACCACCAGATTTCATCTTTTTGAGGTTAGATCTACATTTTAGAATAGTTATTTTGTGATTTCAACATGGATTTTTTATACATTGTGGGGAGACCAAAATTTGCGAAAATATTTGATTAAGTGGTGAAAAAACCATGAATTTAAGCTTTGTTAGTTTGAAAACGCTTGTAGAAAGCTTTTTATGTTAATTTTAAATTTTTAATAGAATTTTTCTTCAGATTTTTAGATGGCTCTTAAGATGAAGTGGGGGAAAGGAAAGGGAACTTTTGACAATGCCAAATTTGTCAATATAAAAGCTCAAATTTGTTACAATGAATTTGCATCATCAAGAAAGTTTATCATAGAGCAAAGATTTTTACAGACCTAGTGGAGCTATTGAAAATCTTATTGTGGCTCAGCAATGGAAAATCTTTTGTTATTTTATTGCTATTTCCATCATTGCTATTGTACGAGAGTTTTATGCAAACTTATCTGAAGCAGTTGATGATGTGGACTTTGTTTGGGGAACAAGAGTGGAGTTCACTGTTGATTAGATCAATACGATATATGGCCTTCCATGTGCTCTTGACTATTTCTATTTAGAGTACACTTCATTTGAAGCAGAGTTAGATCATATTTTTACTTATTTGACTGATGGACGTAGAGCCTGGAAGATTCAAAATGATCGCAAGGTTAATTTTTCTTCTTCCAATCTTAATGCCACCTCAAAGGCCTGTCATTATTTTATTTCTACTCACCTCCATCCTTAAAATCATTTAAGTGAGGTAACAAGAGAAAGAACCATATTAAACTACTGCATTCAAGAGATGAAACCTACAAATGTTGGCCCTGTTATTTATGAGACTATTAATTCTTCTACTAGAGCTAGTACTACTTCAGGTCTTGGTTTTACATCTTTGATTTTTACTATTTGTATAGAATCTAGAGTAAAGTTTGAACATTGGGAGGAGCAATTGAAGCTACTTAAGCCCATTAGGAAGGCCAATGTAGATGTGTACAGACGACCTTGGGATAGATCACATGATGCACCTTCTACTACTACTTCTAGGCCTTCTACTTCTAGACGTTCTACCTCCACTGCTATTAAGCCTTCATCTAGTTTTTGGGATGTGTTTAGTGAGAGATATTTGGAACACCGGAATGATATATTTTTGATGCAATGTCATATGGAAGATATTGAAAATACATTTGATCACAAGTAAGATTATGTTAAAAGAAAGAGTGATTATGATGCAGATTATGACGAGGCATTAGTGAAATTCATGAAGGGAGATCAGTCAGCTGAGTTTCCTACTTGCCATCGATTTACTCCTTATGCAAGCTGAAAATCTTGGGATGAAGATACATCATTTGATTTTGATGGTAATGATGATGTTTAAGGAGATGACTAGGCTTTATTACTTTTTTTTAGATTTATTTACTATGTTTGAACTTCTGATGTATGATTATGTAGGTTTGCTTGGTGTAATTATGTTTTTTTTATGACTGCTACTTCTGCTACACTTTTATTTAGTATTGGATATGTGTTAGATTAGATTTTTATATTTGCAAACATTTCATTATATACCTATTTTAATTTAAATTGTCTACTACTTAACACCTATTTTTTATTATGCCTATACTATTCTTCTGGATAGAAATTAAAAAATTTTCTCTTTCTTATGCTTATTATAAACTGAACTGTTTTAAACTAATTTAAAATTCAAGTTTGGGGGAAGGATAAAAATTTTTGAAATATTGAACCTTATTTGTCCTAAGTAAAATAAAATTTTAAAATTATTATAATATAACCTTCGGTAAGTTGGGATAGCTTGAGATAACTATATTTTTGAGTTTATAAATGATGTATTAAACTTATGTAAAAATTTTTAATAATAAAGATTAATTCTGGATTTGAGATATTTAGTATAAGAGTATAAGATTATGCTTTTACTATTTAAAATTAAAGATCATGGATTTTTATTTGAAAAGAAAGAATTTAGACTTTATGAAAAATATTTTTCAAGTCTAATACACATTTATCAAGTAAGGAAATGTTGAAGGTCTTTAACTTTAAGAAGAGGATGGTGGAGTTCAAAATCATTAAAGGCTATCCATGTATAGTAATCCTCACATGACATGAAAAAAAAAGGAAGGATTGAAAATGATCCTGAAAGAAAAAGAAAGGAGAAATAAAAAGAAAAGAAAAGCAAAAAGAAAAATATTTTGTGAGGAGAAGCTTGAGGAGATGCCTAGTAAAAATTGGCTCCACTTAAATCATCTTAAGGAATGAGACTTAATTACATTTCTAAGTTTATTTATAAAGTATTAGCATCCTTACTAATAAATTTCTCATAAAATTCTTTTTTTTTGTATTTCTTCTAATTATCTTTAATATGACAAACTACAATTATTCTTGAAATATATAGGAAATCAGAATTCTTAGACCTGACTATTAAATATTTTTACGTTCTACTTTTAACCTATGTTTTTAAAAAACTTTCGAAAGCTTCAATATTGCATTTATAAAACAAAAAAATATAAAAATATTGAAGTAAAACTGACTTCTATAAGTTATACTTTTTAAATATAGTAAGAAATGTTACTTGAGGATAAGTAACATTTAAGTTTGGGGGAATTGATCCACCTTAAAATTACCCATTTTTATGGACATTTTATGCTCAATTTTTTAGGATATTATGCTTTAATGAAAAGTATTTTTATGTTTTTGATTGCATGTGTAAGAAAAAGATTTTAAGAGTAAAAAGGAGCAAAAATACATAAAAAAGGAGCAAAATGGGCCAAACTAAGGAAAATTACCAAACTAGCCAAACTATATGTTGTTTTAAGTTTGGGAATTTTGATACACCAAAATAATATGTTATTTTAAGTATACATTTTATGCTTATTTTTGGTGATATTTCACTTTAGAGAAGGGTATTTTTATGTTTTTGTTGCTGGTATATCAATTTTAGGCATTTGGAGCAAAAATAACAAAAAAAGGATGAAATTTTTTGGAGCAAAAATAACAATGGAGCAAAAATAACAAAAAAAGGATGAAATTTGGAGCCAAAATAATGAATTTTGGGATTCTGGTGCCTGAAGCGCCAGAACTGGTGCCTGAAGCTCTATTTTACAGAGAGCTAGTGCCTGAAGCACCATAATTGGTGCTTGAAGTGCCATTTGATAGAGAGCTAGCGCCTGAAGCACCAAAACCCAAAACACTGCGGTCTTATGTAAGTTGGTACCTGAAGCACCAAAACCAGCACCTAAAGCACTTGAGACTACTTTTTGCAAATTAAGGCTAATCATAACAAATTTTGCACACATTTCAAAAAGGACACTTGTGCTAAACACCCCATAGAGTGATTCAATACATCTAGACACTTTGGAAGGTTCTTGTATGAAATGATATGTGTCTTGGATCAATAGACATGTCTTTTGAATTCAAAAGGGTTGACTTTTGGAAAGAAGTTTGGAGGGAATTTTGATTTCTTTTTAGAGGGAGGTAGCCTCTAATAAAAGAGAGGGAAGTCTAGGGCTTAAAGAGAGAGATATTTGAGGGATTTTTTTAAGAAGTCAATAGAGAGAGTTTGGTGTGAGAGAGAATTCTTGGAGAAGGGGAGATTTTCTTCAAGCATTGTAAGAGGAGAGGGAATGTGAGAGATATTTTCTTCATTACTTTTCTAAGAGAGAATTGAGAGTGCTTATAAAGAGGGAAAGTGCTTAAAGAGAAATTCTAGGCATTTGCTTAGGAAGTATTGTGAGACAAGTTGTGTTCTTTTATTTCTTTGTGTTCTTTTATTTCTTTGGTTCTTTTATTTCTTTGTTTTGTAAACTTGTTTTCATATATGAAATCCGTGTTTTGTAGTCTCCATCTCATCAATTCTGAGTAGTCTTCTTTATTCTTCTCCTTACAATGAGATTTGGTTTTATGAAGAATTGATTTTATTTTATACAGTTTTAAATGTCAATAATTTGTGATGATTTGATGATTTGAACTCCAATTTAATTTTTGATATGACCAATTGAAATGTTAAAATATTTTGAGAAACATATGTTTCTAAAGGGCTATGATTTCTACAACATGGGGAGAATCACATTTGATTCCATGGGAGAGGATGTCGTCCATGGAGTTGAGTATAAATAAATTGGGAAATATACTTTGTTGGATGCATACTTGAAGATTTTAAGATGATAGATTAAAATCCCCAAATTGTTCCAGTTGATTGGAAACTAATGCGAGTTGTTAGCCCTCAAATGAGGGAGTAGTGAGAGCTCTAGAGTGGCAGACGGTATCCTCCCAACTTAACCCTACCCTATCCACTGAATTGGAGACCAAACTCTGGATTAGTCAATGTTCTTTATGCAGTTGGAAGTGGGTAAAAAATAATATTGCTCCTGATTGGCACAAAGCTGTATATATATATATATATTCAAATGATTTTAATTTCTTCATATTCCATATACTCATTGTAAAGGGCAAGGATGCTTTCTTAAATTTGAACTCTTCGTCAAAAACTTTGTTTAGTTTCTGTAAATTTTACTTTTAAAAGTTTGGCATTTAGTTTAATTAACAGAGTCTTTTAACTACATTTTATTTAGAACTCACTCATTTACTGTGGATTTGAATTTCGTACTTCACATTTGTAGTTTAACTTGTAGTTTACATTATAATTTTAAGAATTTACTTTTAAGCATTTCCAACTTCCTTATGATATCAATATCTAGGACTCCATTAGAACCCTTTATTACTTGATCCATACATATATTTGAGTTATTTTTACCGGATTTGACATTTTAAAGATTTTTAAAAGATAAATCTATTTTCATTAAACTTATTTTTGTTGGGATTAAATTGCATATTTGTTATTATATCTATCGTGTGTATTTTGTAATATTAAAAATTATTTGCAAAATATCACACTATGTCCACCCACATCAGATGCCTGAAACAACCCTTAGTCATTTTCAAAGCTCCATAAATAGGGATTAAGTCCAAGAGGCTAGGGAGTTGGATATATAGAGTCATATAGTGTGTGAGTGTGTTAAGAGTGTGGGAAGTTTTTTATCCCGATTTTCTATATATGTAAGGATTTATGAAGTTGACACCAATACTTGAAGATTTTAATCCTCGGCAACGGTGCCAAAAACTTGATCCCGATTTTCTATATATGTAAGGATTTATGAAGTTGAGACCATTACTTGTTTTAATCCCCAACAAATGTGCCAAAAACTTGATTCCAAATATTCGATATTGATAGATGTAAAATGCAATGCATGCGATTAATTTTCTTAATAGATATTCTTAATTTGCAATAACGCCAAAAACTTGGTTGCCAAAATTAATTTGCAATAACGCCAAAAACTTGGTGTCAAGCAAAAGCTAGGTAAATCTTTCACTATGAAGCAAATACGAATATAGTTTTAATTTCAAATATCGGATACTACTCAAGTATACATATCATTATCAAGTAATATAAAACTTTCTGATTAAGTCCCAAATATCGAACCCACAGGGAGAACTAGATTTAGATAACAAAATTTTACTTAGCAATATATTCTTACATAAACTTAAGATGCTAAAGTAGGAATGAAAGTTTGATTCTTTTTATAATTTTTGATAATTTGAAAATAAAGTAAGCAACTAATTAACTTAACTAAAATACTTGTAAGATGAAGACAATATAAAAAAAATATCTTTTTTTTTATCATGAATCAGTGATAAATATAAAAATTTTATTGTGGAAGTATGCTAAATGTGTTGTGCCAAATAGAAGCAATAATATTCTTTACCATTACTAGAGATGCTATAAAGAACATTGGCTAATCTATAGTTTGAATAGATTTGAAGACCGGCTAGGCATAAAAGATACTAGCTCTTACTCTAGAGTTCCCTCTTCTCTCTCCACCTGCTGGCTGATATCTCATATAAAAACCTAAAACTATAAATCAAATTGTGGGCTTTAGCCTATCAATCTAAAGTCTTCTAATTCTACAGCCTTGTCAAGTATGCATCCAACAAAGTTTATTTCCCTATTTATTTGTACTCAACCCCATGAACTACATTCTCCTTCATGAAATCAGAATGTGGTTCCAACCATTTATTGACTGAGACAATACCATCTCAGATCTTCTATGTTATCACAACAGGTATTAACATATTAATTGACCAAACCAAGAAATAAATGAAGTGCAAGGTTTTGAATCATCATAATTTCTTCCAACATTGAAGTCTAATACTTCACACAACTTCCTTTAAATATTTAATCACCTATCATTTTAAGGAAAAAGATATAAGAAAATACTCAGAATTCATGGAGAATAAACAACCACACATTTAAAAGTAGAAATTATGCACAAAAACAAGAAATTTAAATTAAAACTAAGTGTAGACACAAAGATAAACACTTATCTCAAATTCTCTCCACCAAATGCCTTGAAGTTCCTTTAAATTCTCCTCCTCTCACAATACAAAATAACACTCAAAATAAAATAAATTAAAGGTGGTCGGCAGTGGCGGTGAAGGGCTGCGGCGGTGGCAATGGACTGTGAAGTTTGATGGATGTTTAGCCTCTTATCCTGGAAAATGTTAGCCTTTTCTTATAAAAATCCAAGCTGTGCCTTGGTGTCTCTTCAAAAATGTGTCTCCATTCAATGAATCTTCTAGAAGTTGCCTCCTTATAAGTCAATTGAATGAGTTTTTGTGTCTGTGGGCTATATCCCACATTTTTATAAAGGGTTGCTTCAAACACCACTTCACAATTCAGCTCCAATTAAATAATTCATCAAGTAACTACTTCAGGCGCTTAAGCGTGGGGTACCTGACACTTAGGCGTGGAGCCTCTAGCGCTTAGGCGGCCCAGTTCATTTTTGTATTTTTCTTCATTTTGCTCCAAATTTGACCCTTTTTCACTACTTTTAGTATTTTCCATCCATTTGATTGTACCTACAAGAAAAACACATAAATATCTTTCATTAAAATGCAATATCTCAAAAATAGGTATAAAAATGTGTATAAAAACATTATATTTTTTAAGTGTATCAAAATCCTCCAAACTTAAGATGTTACTTGTTCTCAAGTGACCTTTCAATATTTAAAAACTAACATAAGTAGGTAATGCATATATGAGTTTCTTTAGGAGTTACCAAAATTTTGATGTAGAAATATTGTAGTCCAATTAAAAAAAAATATTAGTAAATGAGATCAACTTAAAGTTTAGAAATTTTTAATGTTAAGAAATATGAAAATTTGAGTTGTTATCTAATTCCAAAATATTGTAGATTTTCCAAATATAGAGTTTAGGCATTTTATCATCTCCACTTAAAAATTTTTATTTAGCATAATTTTACTCACTATAATATATCCTTAAGCTTAAGAGTTTCTCAAGTCTTATTCTTTAAAAAGATCAGATGTGGAACCAATTTTTGATTCAACACTAATCCTCAAGCTTCTCCTCCCTCTTTCAACTTTTTCTTTTCTTTTTCTTTTTCTTTGTTCTCTTTTCCTCTTTCTTTTTCTTTTTCTTTTCTTTTTCTTTTTCTGACAAGGATTACTATATCTGAATAGACCTTTAATGGTTTTGAATTCCACTCTTCCTTTCCTAAAGAAATGAGTTGATATTTTTCTGTCACTTAAAAACATAATAAAAGTTTTAAAAATTAACTTCAATAAAACAAATTTATGTTTTGAAAATAACAGGTCTAAATTTCTAACTTTTTTAAAAAAATAATTTTTTCTGCAAAAGATAGTTACACTATATTTAGCATTTTCCACACAAAAAATTTTTAACTTTAATTTTTTCTTCACTACTATAAATTTTAACTCAATTCTCTTATTCATTTCTGTTACAGTACATTTAACATTTTCTACACTAAAAAATTTTTAACTTTAAGCTTTTCTTCATTACTATAAATTTTAACTAAATTCTCTTACTCATTTCTAAAATCAAAATTTTACTTCCCTAATATAACTTCATATATATAATCAATTTTCAAATCAAAATCAAATTTATTTGAAATACATTTGAGAACAAATAAACTATTAAGTTTCTTTAAAACTTTTCATCCCTCTAAACTTAAATTTTTAATATAAATAAAACATTTTAGCATCATATATGAATAAGTAGGAATGAATACTAACTATAACATGCTTTGCAGGAATTTTTATATCCTAAATATGAAAGTATAAAAATTAAAAACAGGACTAAAAATTTAATTGATCAAATTTTAATTTACTTAAACTACAGAGATTCATCAGACTTCTATGCAGTAGAGTATAACATAAAAGTAAATAAACACACTAACAAACATACATGACCACAACATAAAAAAAAATAACTGGCAGTAAATTGAAAATTTTAAACATGCAGCTTTAAGTGACAAGTTAGCTAAATCCTAAACCTTCCTAAGATTCCACAATTAAGTTTAACAAACACTAACTAAATACAATAGCATAATTAAAACAATTACTACCACACAAAATAACTTCTCACTAAACACAAATACATCACAAAATGTGTACAAAATAAAACAGTCTCAACAATAACAACTGAAAACACAACACAAAGTACATAACAATTGCACTAACAACAATTCATAACAACACATAAACTACAAACATAAAACAAAACTAAAGATCCAAACTAATCATCACCCTCTTCTTCATCACTATCATCACTATGCCAAAAAGCTGTAGGCTCATATGATGGATATCTAGGGTACTGAGGAAATACTACATCCTGATTACCTCTATTGAGATGCTCCATAGCTATGTTGTATTCCTCCTCATAATCACTTCATCTCTTCATATATCCATCCATATGCTCTACAAAATGCTCTAAGTTTAAAACCTTATCTTCAATTTTATTGACATTATCTAAAATCCTCTGTAATAACTAAGTCTGAGAATCAAAACTAGAAGTTTGGCCTCGTGATGTAGAAGCCTGTGGAGTAGAGGCAGCAGAACTACTTGGAATCCACCCTTCCAACCAAAAATAGAATGATGTGAATAAGTCTTCACATTCACACTAGTAATGGGCCTCAGTGACTGTCAGATCTCCTCCTAGCCATCATATCTAACACCAGCCTGCTCGCATAATGAAAAGATCAAGGATGCAAAGATAGGATGCAAATCCCAAACCTACAGTAGTAGCAACGATAGTAGAACTGGTAATAACTCCATAAATCAATCCTCCTATGTCAATAGGCTTGGACTACTGAATACAATAGTTCAAAGTTACTCTATCTCGAGTCACTTCACTCAAATGATTTGTAGGCAGCAGGTGAGCAGAAATAAAATAATGTCATGCCTTTACAGTGGCATCCAACTTTGAAGTAGAAAATTTTACCCTTCTTTCATTTGTAATCTTTCATAATCCTCTCACAACAGTTAAAGATGAAATAATTTCATCTAGCTCATCCTCAGTAGGACTACAGTTTGAATAAAAACACAACGTAATTAAGGGAAATTGATAAAAATGATTAATTACCTCAGGAGAAAATAATACTGTCTTCCTCCTCACTATGACTCCTTCTTCATAAGCCTCCGAGAGATTAACATAGAACTCTCTTACCTCTGAAATCATGGCGACAACAGAAAAATAACAGAATCGCTTCCACTGATGGCTAACTATCAACTCTTCAACAGCTCCTCCCGAATTTTTATAATATCACTCTAGAATTAATTTTCTCGAATGTAGTGCATCGCTATACCGATCCTGAGCTCTTGAGCTAAGAAATTTACTTGAATCGAACGGGCTTTGCCCTTACTTCTCTTAATTCTTGGTGTCATTTTCTAAAAAATGTATAAAATTCAAAATAAATTCCAAAATCAAAATAAATTCCAATATAAAATTCAAAATAAATTCCAAAATCAACTCCAAATCACTAAACTCAACTCCTAAAAGCTTAAACTAATAAATCCATGCATTTTCCATCAATTTTTTTTAAATTTTCACCAAGAATAGTGATTTTCAGGTAGCTCATGAATGTACTCAAAATACATGGTGAAAACAAAAAATGTTTGCATAGAAGTGAAGCACTTACCTTAAGAAGATTAAATCTAAAAAAATTGGCTTGAATCCCCAAGAAATGTTCAAAATAGTTGATGCCCTAGCCTAGAAATTGCAAAAAACCAAGGAAGAAGGCAAACTAAGGTGCATTAATGGAGTTTTTTGAACAAAAAATTCACTTAAAATCGTTCGTGAACCAGTTTTCATGAACCTATGCTTAAGCATGAATGGTTTGGCACTTAGGTGCTAATCTATCAGTTTAGGCAGTGCTTAAGTGCGGGTTTTGGTGCCTAGGCGCCAGTGCACAAATTTTGATTTTTTTGATTTAAGTGAAATGCACTTCTAGCCTAATTCAACCAACCCTTTATGGTCTCAAAACACTTTATATACTAATTTCTTCCCTTTTAACTCTCCTCTTACTCAAGATTCACCGATTTAAACTAATTTAATTCAACACTAAATAACACAAAATTTCACACAAACAAAACATTTCTATTAATTCACGAACAATTACAAACAGTTTCAAATACATAAATTCTCAATCCAAATAGTCTCGGATGAGAAAATTTCTAGCAAAAACACTAAACAATATTAACATATAAAAACACATTAAAACATACTAAACATTAACAAATACTAAACACATAAACACAAATTCACCAACTTAATTCCACTCTCTAGTTGATGGAACAAATTTTGGCTTATCGTTAGTCCCTCCTTTAGCATTTGGAATGTATATCAGAAAAAATGGACAATGATTAATAACTCTGGTTAAATATTCTTCAATCTACTTGTTCTTCAGATATATTGCCTTGTCTTCTTCTTCTATAAAATTGGAATGACTAAACTGCATCTTAAGTAGCTATCCCATATGATCCAAATGTGCATAACTTCCATCACTTTTGCTTTCATTGAAGCTATGTTAACCTCAATCTTAGTGATTTTCTCCGCTATTCCTTCGATACTAATGATGAGGAAACTGTTATATAACTCTTGCGCACTCTGACTAATAAACTTCTTTTTCAATACTTCCTCCTTCTTCTTCAAATCATTCTCCCAAGAAGATATTTTTCAAAACTTCTCTCTTTCCACTTAAAATTTAATGGTTTAATGGAGGTGTGGTGAAATTTCTCTTTATTCTCTTCTATTTATAGGCTTTAAACCTCTCTCATAACTCCTAAGCACGTCCTAAAATTGCTCTTACATGTTAAAGTTAACCAATTCACGGTTAGAACTTCTAGAAACCAAATTCGCATATGTTTTTAACTATCACGCTTAAGCGCCGGATCTTGGCGCTTAAGCGCCAGTGCTCAATTTAGCACAGGTCAACTTAACATCCAAACACTTGTTCTAATATGTCTAAGTCATCTCTTAAGTCCTTAAAATAAACACTAACTCATTATATGGTCAAAATACTACCATAATTTTCTAAATCACACACAATAACACAACAATATAAATAAACACAGATAACTATCAGGTGCCTCCCACAAAGCGCTTGGTTTAACGTCATCAGCCTGACATAACCAGTGCTTATTCTAGTTGACCCAACATAAAAAAATTGCTTAATTTAAGTTGGTCACCTAAAAAGTAGGATTTCAGCCTATGACCATTCACTTTGAATATTTCATCAATTTTAGGATCTTTGATATCCCAGCTCTATATGGATAAACTTTCATCACAACAAATAGGCTCATCCACTTGGACTTAAGTTAGCTTAGAAATAATCTTAACCTTGCATTAAAAAGTAAAACATGTTGCCCTGGCTGAAAATTTTTAGTTAGAATCCTCCGATCTTACCACATCTCCATCTTTTCTTTATAAATCTAAGCACTTCCATAAAATTCATTCTTTATCTCTTCAAGCTCATTTAATTGCAATAGCCTTTTCTCACCAGCATTTTTCAAATTGTAATTAAATTTCATAATAGCCCAATATTCTTTATGCTCAAGTTCAACTGGTAAGTGACGCTTTCCCAAATATTAGCCTGTGTGGGCACAGTCTTATAGAAGTTCTGTATTAGTCCCATAAGCCCACAAAACATAGTCATGTTTAAATGACCAATCCATTTTAGTTGGATTAACAAATTTTTCCAATATTCTTATAATTTCACGATTGGATAATTCAACCAAACCACTTGTTTGAGGATGATAAGCAGTAGCAATTCTATGATTTATATGATATTTCCTTATTAATTTCCCCATTACTGCATTTCTGAAATGACTTCCCCCCTGAGTTATGATTACTCTTGGAATCCCAAATCCTTAAAATAAATTTATTCTTAAAAATTTTGCAGCACTTTGAGCATCACATCGAGGTAAAGCAACAACTTCTATCCATTTGGATACACTATCCACTGCTAATAATATATATAAATTTCCAAAAGATGGCGTAAATGGTTCTATGAAATCTAATCCCCAAACATCAAATAACTCAACTTCTAACACATAAGTAAGGGGCATTTCATTCCTCCTAGAAATATTGCCTACTCGTTGACATTGATCACAAGTTTTGATATAAGCATTAACATCTCTATTGATTGTAGGCCAATAAAATCCAGATTGTAAAATTTTGTATGCTATTTTATCAACACCAAAATATCCCTCAAAATCAGAATTATGACATTTTTGGATAATTTCATAAGTTTCTTCTTCTACAGGCACACATCTTCAAATAAGATCCATTCCTTATTTATATAAAAATGGGTATCCTTTCCTTGTTTATATAAAAATGGGTCATCCAAAAAATAAGTCTTAGTTTTAGATACTCTGTTGGTATTCTGTTGGTATATCATTCCATATGGTATAATATCACTAACAATGAAATTTACAATGTCGGCATACCATGGAACACACCACTCATGAACATTGAGTAATTCTTCATCTATAAAATGTTCATTGATTTCTTTTTCAAAATAGAGTGGTTTTTCTAACTCAAGCCTGGCTAAAAGATCAACAATTTGATTCTTAGCTCCTTTCCTATCTACTACTTCAAAGTCAAATTCTTGCAAAAGAAGCACCCATCTTATTAATCTTGGGTTTGCATCCTTCTTTTTCAATAAATACTTAATAGCAGAATGATCTGTATGCACTATACATTAGTTCCAATTAAGTATGATCTAAATTTATCAAAAGTATATACTATTGCTAATAACTCTTTCTCAGTTGGGGTATAATTAATTCGAGCTTCATTAAGAGTTCTACTAGTATAGTAGATAACCTTGAAAATCTTATCATGCTTCTATCCTAAAAGAGCTCCAATAGTATAATCAATAGAATCCCACATTAATTCAAAAGATTTGTCCCAATCTAGTGAAATAATATATGGTGCAGTGACTAATTTTTCTTAATTTTTCTTTTAATAATTTTCTTTTAATAATTCAAATGCTTTTAGGCACTCTTCATCAAAATTAAAAATTACATCTTTTTCAAGTAAATGACATAGAGGCTTAGCAATTTTTGAAAAGTCTTTAAATGTAATGTTCGTAGAATCTAGTATGTCCTAAAAACTCCTAATTTCCTTCAAACTTATTGGGTGAGGTAAATTAGTGATCACTTAAATTTTTGCATGGTCTACTTGCATACCATTTTCTGAAGTTTGATGTCCCAAAACTATTCCTCCTGCTACCATAAATAGACAATTTTCCTAACTAAGGACTAAATTTGTTTCTTCACAACGCTTAAGAACTTGTTATAGATGTTCTAAACATGATTAAAATGAAGTTCCAAACACTGAAAAATCTTCCATAAAAACTTTAATCCCTTTTTCAATTAAATCACAAAAAATAGCCATCATGCATCTTTGAAATGTAGCAGATGCTTTACATAAACCAAAGGGCATTCTTCTAAAAGCAAATGTATCATAAGGACTGATAAAAGTTATTTTCTCTTGATTCTCAGGAGCTATTTGGTGATAACCAGTATATCCATCTAAAAAATAAAAGTATTTATGCCCAGTTAGTCTATCCAGCATTTGATCTATAAAGGGTAGTAAAAAATGGTCTTTCCTTGTGGCGAGATTTAGTTTTCTATAATTAATGCATATTCACCATCCTGTGACTTGACTTGTTGGTATAAACTCATTATTTTCATTCAAAGTCATAGTCACTCCTCCTTTCTTAGGAACACAGTGAATTGGATTAACCCATGCAATATCTGAAATAGGGTAGATAATTCCAGCATGTAACTACTTTAAAATTTCTTTCTTAACAACTTCTTTCATAATAGGATTCAATCTCCTTTGAGGATCAGCCCTGGGTTTGCAGTTCTCTTTCATATTAATTCTATGCATACAAATTGAAGGATTGATTCTTTTTATATCAGCAATTGTCCATCCAAAAACTTTCTTATAACTCTTTGGAGTTTTCATCAAACTTTCTTCTTCTTCTGTAGTTAATTTTGAGGTAATATAACAAGTAATGTGAAGAAATCACCTAAAAAGGCATACTTCAAATGTTCAGGAAGTAACTTCAACTCAAGCTCGAGAGGTTTTCAATTGATGGACAATAAGATGTATCTTTTTATGTTGTGTCCAATACTTCAAGACTTTCTCAAACATAGTTTGAATCTTTAATACACCAAAAATATATGCATTTTAGACCCATATTTTAGACTCATTTTTGGTGACATTGCACTTTAAAGAAAGGTATTTTTTATGTTTTGTTGTAGGTTGTTGATTTTTAGGACTTGGAGTAAAAAGGATGCAAAAATGATGAAATTTTGGGTCAAAATGGAATTTTTGAAAATTTTTTTTTCAGTGCCGACGGTGCTAGAATGGGCGCCAACGGAGTTTTTGATAGATAATATGGATTTAATTAAATGGCCACTAGTGTCGACGATGCCAGAATGGGCACCGACAGTGCTAATGTCGGTGCAGACCTTGTTTTAGAAGATTCGACGAATTTGGATGTTTTTTAAAGAGTTTTTTGATGCACTTATTGGAAAACCGAACTTAGTCTCTATTTAGAGCCGAAATTGATTAGATAAGACTCTCTTTACACTCCTCCGCTCACTCTTGGTCTTTCTTTGCCCCTTTCATGCCACTTTACTTCCTTCCACTCCAGTCCACACCATTTGTGATTTATTTTCTTTATAGTTTTGAGTTTTTGTGGTGAGTTTAAGTGTGAATTCTTCTCTAAGAGTGGTAGAGAGGGAGAAAAGTGAGAGATTTTTTTTCCTACATTTCCTAAGAGAGGTTACAAAGGATTTGCTTTGCGAAAGAGTTTTAGATAAGCGTTGTTTGTTTATTATTGTTGTATGAGCTTTCTTTTATATATGAAATTTTTGTTTTGTTGTATCTTTCTCATGGAGTTTAAGTAGTTTCCTTTATATTTCTTCATATTCTGATATATTGTGAAATGAAGAGATAATTTGGATGTGCCAATATTAAAATATAAAATAAATTGTAATGGTTTTTCAACTCTGCTCTTAATTTAACTTTTGATTTGGCCAATTGTATTGTTAAAATATGTTGTGAAGCATATGATCCGGGAAATGGAGTATGAGTTCCACAACAGAGTGAGAATCACATTTAAGTCCATGAAGGAGTATTTCGTTCATGGAATTAAGTGCAAATAAATAGGAAAATATACATTATTGAGTGTAGAATTGGAGATTTTTAGGGTGACAGACTAGAATCCCTAATTAAATCTTAGTGTTTAAGAACTAAAGCGAGAGTTAGCCTTCAGGGGAAGGGAAATGGGAGCTCTGGAGTGGGAGCCAGTATCCTCTTAGCCTAGCCACGAATTTAGATGATTTTCTATAACACTGAATCAAGGTAGAGAATTAAATTTTTTACTATTTGGCACAATACAAATTTAAACCATTTATCTCATCTCATTTCACAAAAAACTCATTATAGTAGGAAAAATGCTTTTTCATATTACAAAACTTCATCACTTAAACACAGTTTAGTAGTTACTATTTTAAACTTTGCATTAAAATTTTGCTAGTAGTTAATAATATATTTTTGATAGTATCTCAAACATTCAAAATTAGTGACAATAATTTCTTTGTATTTATGTGGATTTCCTAGTTAATTTATCTTCTCAAATTTAAACCTTCCTTGTGGAATTGATATTTGGGACTTAAATAGAAAGTCTTATATTACTTGACAACGATATGTACACTTGCGTAAAATCCTAATATTAAATGCTTAACATTATTATTCATAAAAAAATATATATTTTCTCAGGATCAAGTTTTTGGTACCATTGTAAAGCGGAGTCAACTTTATGAGTCAACTTTATAAATTTTACACTACTATATTTTCTATATTTTCTCGGGATCAAGTTTTTGGTGCCGTTGCCGGGGAAGGTAATGGTAAATTAAATAGATTTGGTAAATTAGGAAATTTAGAGATATGAAAATACAAAATAAAAAAATATATATATAAAATCAAAAATCTAAAAAACCTATATAACTATATTTATGAGTATTTTAAAGAAAATTTTTTTGTTTATTATATTTGTTTATGCGAAATAATGGATCTGAAGGTTTAGTACCTTACGATTCAGAATTAGAACGTACTATTAGAAAAATTAGAAAATAACAAAAAGAAATTAAAAATTTGAATGAAATGGAAAATAACTTAGATAATCAAATAAATGAAAATTGACAACTACCTTTAAAAGATTATGCAAATCCTACAATAGATGAACTTCACTTAACTATTCAAAATCCTGATGTTGCTGCTAATTCATTTAAGCTTAAACCTGCTATTATCCAAATGATAAAAAATAATCAGTTTGGAGGAACACCTACTGAAGATACTAACTTATATCTTGCTACTTTTCTTGAAATTTGTGCTACTTTTAAATATGATGGAGTGTCTAATGATGCTGTTAGGCTTAGACTTCTTCATTTTTCATTAAGGGATAAAGCTAAAGCTTGGTTAAATTCATTAGCACTTGGATCTATTAGAAATTAGGGAGAACTATCACAAAAATTTTTTGGCTAAATATTTTGCACCCTAATAAACCGCTAAGCTTAGAAACGATATTAGATGTTCTTGTCAGTTTGAAGGGGAATCAATATATGAAGCCTGGGAAATATTTAAGGAAATATTTAAGGATCTCAAGGATCTCCTTAGAAAATATCCACACTATGCTTTACCAGATTGGTTAATAATTGAAACTTTTTATAATGGATTAGTTAGTTCACTTACATCTATTATAGATGCTGCTACAGGTGGATTACTACCGTCAAAACCTTTTGGTGAAGCATACTCTTTAATAGAAGAAATGGCTACTAATAATTTTGAATGGACCTCTGAATGGGTAAATCCTAACAGAGTAGCTAGTATTCATGACTTTGATGCAATGTCATTTTTAACATCTCAAATTACTGCCATGTCATAGAAGATTGATCAAATTGGAGTGAACTATTCTCAAATACCACCAGTATTAAAGGAAAATTCACTAGGGCAGATAATTGATACTCAATCATCTTATGAAATTTTAAATATTATAAATAATTGAAATAACAATCCTTATTCTAACTATTACAACCCTGGATGGAAAAATCACCCTAATTTTAGTTGGAATAATTATAACAATTCAATGAACCCCTCATGAAATTTAAATAATTAAGAAAATCCTAATTATCAACCTTATTATCCTCCTGGATTTAACTCTAACCCTAACCCACAAGTTAAGGAAAAGAAGTTGACTATGAAAGAAGTAATATTGAATATGGGAAATTAAATACAAAACCAAGGGGCTGCTATTAGAAATATTGAAAATCAATTAGGACATATTACTACTGCACTTAATAATAGACCTTCAGGAAATCTTCCGAGTACTTGGAGGTTAATCCAAAAGATCAAAATAAGGAGAAAATTAAAGCTATTCAATTACGAAGTGGAAAAGAAGTTGAAACAAGGTTCCAAGATAAATTGAAGTTTATGAGGAGAAGGAAGAGATTGAAATTGACCATAATGAAAATGAACAAATACAGGTTCCCTTAGAAAAACCATTGCTTTCATTTCCTCAATGATTAAAGCAGAAGAATAAAGACAAACAATTTACAAAATTTTTGGAAATCCTTAAAAAGTCAACGATAAATATTCCTTTCATTGAGGCTTTGGAACAAATTCCAAGTTATGTGAAATTTATGAAAGATATAATAAATATGAAAAGAAAGTTTGCAGATCATGAGACCATTGCACTCAGTGAAGAGTGTAGCGCTATTATTCATAAAAAGCTTCCTGAAAAGTTAAAATATCTTGGTAGTTTTACTATACCTTGTGCAATTAGTGAAAAGTTTTATGGAAAAGCCTTATGTGATTTATGAGCGAGTATCAATCTTATGCCTCTATCGATTTTTAAACATTTATATTTAGGAAAGATTTCCTCTACTACTGTAACTACTGTAACTTGTAACTTTTCAGTTAGCTGATCGATCAATAACCTATCCTAAAGGAGTTATAGAAGATGTATTAGTAAAAGTGGATAAATTTATTTTTCCTGTAGACTTTATAGTATTAGATATGAAGATAAGAAGATTCTTATTATTTTGGGGAGACCATTTCTTGCAACACGGAGAGATGTGATAGATGTGCAAAAGGAGAATTGATAATGAGAGTGAATGATCAAGAAGTAACATTTAATATTGCAAAATCTATGAAATATCATGTAATAGAGAAAGATAATGAATGTTTTAGGATGGAAGTTACCGATTATCTAAGTAATGAGCAATTTAAGAAAGTGTTTGAAGAGAAATTAGGGCAAGAAGACTTTAGTGAGAATGAGAATGAAATAAAAGAAGAAACTTTAGATTATTTTGAAGACAAATTCAAAACTTTAGTAAAAGTTGGCATAATGGCTATATGGGCTTAGTTATTTTACTTTTTAGTTGGATATATCGGCTATAATCAAATTCCAATTGCTCCTGAGAATTAAGAGAAGACAGCATTTACAAGCCCTTATGGAATATTTGCTTTTCGTAGAATGCCTTTTAGACTATGCAATGCACCTACAACATTTCAAAGATGTATGATATCAGTTTTTAGCAATTTAATTGAACATGGAATGAAAGTATTTATGGATGATTTCTATGTATTCGGGACTTCATCTGAATTATGTCTAAATAATTTAGAAAAAGTTCTGGAATTATGTGAAAAAATCAAATTATTACTACATTGGGAAAAATGACAATTTATGGTTGCAGGAGGAATTGTACTTTGACATAAAATTTCTTAAAATTGCATGAAAGTAGATCCTGCAAAAATTCAGGTTACTAAAAAATTACAACCTCCTACTACGGTTAGGGGGGTAAGAAGTTTTCTAGGACATGCTGGTTTCTACATGTGTTATATAAAATTTTTTTCAAAAATAACTAAGTCATTGTGCTAACATTTAGAAAAAGATACAATATTTGATTTTAATGAGAAATGCATAAAAGCATTTGAATTTTTAAAAGAAAAATTGATCACTGCACCTATAATAGTCCCACCTTATTGAGAGAAACCATTTGAAATAATGTGTGATGGTAGTGATTATGCTATTAGAGCTATTTTAGGAGAAAGGCACACCAAAGTTTTTAAAGTAATATATTATGATAGTAAAACTCTAAATGATGCTCAAATTAATTACACTACTATTGAAAGAGAGTTATTAGTTATTTTCTATGCCTTTGATAAATTCAGACCTTACTTGATTGGACCAAATGTATAGTGCATACAAATCATTCTGCTATCAAATGTTTGATGCAAAAGAAGGATGCTAAACCAAGATTAATTAGATGGATACTTCTATTGCAAGAGTTAAATTTTATGGTAGTTAATAGAAAGGAAAATGATAATCAAATAACTGATTATTTTTCTAGACTATAAAAAGACATATTAACTAATTTTGTAAATGAAATTTTAGAAAATTTCCCTGATGAAAAATTATATAATATTGATGAAATAAATATACCGTGGTATGCCGATATTGTAAATTATATTGTATGTGATATTCTACCACCAGGTATTAAGAATATACAATTAAAGAAATTTATATATGATTCAAAATTCTATTTTTGGGATGACCCATATTTATATAAACAATGTAAAGAACTAATTATTAGAAGGTGTGTGCCTCAGGAAGAAACTCAATAAATAATTGAAAGATGTCATGATTATGAATTTGGAGGACATTTTTGAAACAAATAGAACTGCATATAAAATTTTGCATGCTAGATTTTATTGGACTACTCTATTTAGAGATATTAATGAATATATTAAAACATGTGTTCGATGTGGGCGAGTAGGAAATATTTCTAGAAGAAATGAAATGCCTCTAAGTTACACATTAATAGTTAAAATTTTTTGATGTGTGGGGATTAGATTTTATGGGACCATTTATGCCTTCATTTGAAAATTATGCCTTCATTTGAAAATTTGGAAAATTTGTATATATTACTTATTGTTGATTATATGTCCAAATGGATTGATGTTGTTGTTGTACCTAAATGTGATGCTTGGAGTGTTTTTAGGTTTTTAAATAAATATATTTTTACAAAATATGAAATGCCGAGAGTAATTATTACTGTGGAGGATCCAATTTTAGGATAAGAGAATAAAAAAATTAATTAAAAAATATGATATTATGCATAGATTCTCTACTGCTTATCATCCTGAGACCAGCAGTCTAGCAGAGATATCAAATCTTGAAATAAAATGTATTTTAGAAAAAGCTATAAATCCTTATAAATTAGATTAGTCTCCTAAATTAGATACTGCATTATGGGCATACAAAACTTCTTATAAGGTCTTATAGGAATGTCTCCATATAGAATTATTTTTAGAAAAACATGCCACTTACCAGCAGAATTGGAGCATAAAGCATTTTGGGCTATTAAGGAATTTAATTTTAATCTAAAAGATACTGGTGAGAAAAGATTATTGTAACTCAATGAACTTGAGGAGATTAGAAATGAGGCATATGATAATGCAAAAATCTATAAAGAGAAAATGAAAATATGGCATAATTGGAAGATTATTAAGAAGAAGTTTGAACCTGAACAAGAAGTTTTATTATATAATACAAGATTGAGATTATCTCAAGGAAAACTAAAATTTAGATGGTTAGGACCATTTAAAGTGATTAATATCTATCATTATGGAACTGTTGTTCTTAAAGATCCTAAAACTAGAAAGATATTTAAAGTTAATGGGCATCGAATGAAACATTATAATGAAGGACACACCATAATTTTAAAAAGTTTTGATGTTAAGTCATCCTGATTAAACAATGTTACATCAGGCTGACGACGTTAAACCAAGCGCTTTGTGCGAGGCAACCCATATATAAATCTATATATCTATAAATTATTATTTTGTTTAATAAGTGTTTTTAAGAAATAATAATATTTATGAGTCATACACAATTTTATATATTATAAATTAAGGCAAATATTGGTATTGGAGGAAAATTCAGAATTGAATAGAGAAAAAAAATGCTATTTTGCCCTCTTGCACCGACGACGCCCGCTATATCGACCATGGCACCCAAGCAGTTTTGCACAGTCAGAGCAAATTCAAAATTTAGTGCAAATGTGACAGACTTTGGCGGGATTTCGCTCCTAAATAACCGCCGAGAGGTGTTTTTTGGATGACCAGAAACTTCCTAATTTTGAATTTCATGGCTTCCAATTCCAGACATACTTCAAGGTATGGAGTTTTTAATAGAAGAAAGTTTATCAATTTTGACGTGCAGAGATTATACGACAAAGTCGTTATAAAAAAGTGACTTATGAAGGAGAGAGGCTTTGTCAATCATGGATTGAGTAATCCAAGTTCAGAGATTGAGAAAATCTTTGTACAGAGGCGTTGAGAAGTTCTGTGCTACACTACCGCTCAGTTGTTATACCAGTGGTAAAGGAACTCTATGCTAACTTACATGGAATTATCCAAGGAGTCGTTTTCATTCAAGGTAAGGCTGTACCATTTACTTCGACTCGAATTAATGATTTGTATATGATAAAAAACATTCCAATCCAATCTATCATTATACATATACAAATTTTATCCTAACGATAGATATGATGCAAGATGTATATAATTTTATGACAGATGAAAATGATAATTGGGAAATCAGAGATGAGGGATATGTTAGCATCTCCACTTCATTGCTTAATCCAATATCAAAATAATGACATTTCTTCATATTTACAAAATTACTCCCTACCATGAAGATGAGTAGAGTTACAAGAGAAAGTGTCATTTTAAATTATTGCATTCAAATGGAAAAACCAATTGATGTGGGATCAATTATTTTCAAATCTATTATGGGTATTATTATGAATGGGCCAATATATGGACTGGGGCATCCTTCTATAATTTTCTTACTTTGTAGTCAATCTCAAGTTCCATATCAAAGTTGGGAGAAAGTTTTATTACCTTGGGAGCCCACGATTCCTATTGATGATAATTATATTGGGAATGGAAATGAAGTTTATATATTATTTTGGATCATTCATCACATGCTTCAACACCATTGATGCCACAAATAGTTGGAAGTTAAATAGCTTTGGAGAAGAAAATGAAGAAAATAGAAAGAGAATTTTAGAGTATTACGAATGCAATAGGAAATCTTAACTACCTTTTTGATCACCTAGATTGGAGGATGAAGGAGAAATTTGATCATACTGGAACAATTGAAGTAGTATTGGTGTAGATGTTCAAGAAAAAAGGATGGACCGATGAAAATTTGATTGATTAATTCCCATACCGACCCTTCTATAATTAGTACGTCCATTACCAGTATATGGGATATATTAGAGGAGGAGAAAGTACTGAAGATGAAGCAGAATAATTGAAGAAGTTGGACTCTCTAATACATTAAAGAAAATATGTACTTAATGTAATTGTGTGGATTTAATTTACTTTACTTTACTTTGCTTTAGAACTCTATTGACTTTGCTTGTGTGTATAGTTTTGTGTCAGCGCTCTAGTGTTGTGGCTTGATTTTGACGCTAAATTATAATTTAGTTTTTTTTATGGATGTTAAAGTGTGATTACAAAAATGTATTTGTAAAAAGTGTATTTTCATATATAAAACTTAGTTTGGTGTTGTTTGAGAAAATGTTTGTTTATGAATTATTTTAAGATGAAAATTAGTGTTCAAAAAGACTAAATAGACTTTGGAGTAAATTGAAAGAAAATTGAAATTAGCAAAAATAGAAAAATGATTTTTTTGCCACAGCTGCCAACGGTGTTAGCATGGGTGTCGACAACGCCCTCGACCTAAAAACTACCCAAACAACCTTAAAATTCATGATTTGCATAGTAAAACACCATTTTTTATGTTTTAGTCACCTTCAACCTCTAGTTTTTGCACCCAGGGCTTGCTATTGCTCAGATTTGAGGCAATTTAAAGGCAAACAAAGTTTGGATTTCATCTTCAATAGGTAACAGCTACCCTTTGAACTCAAAATTGTTGATTTTCACCAAGGATTTATCTTATCTTGCTGAGATCCAAAGTTTTGAAATTTTTTTGGAAGATTTTAAGAAAATCCTTTAGTGAAGAACTCTTACTTAGTAGATTTAAGTTTAAAACATTCCACATTATAATTTTTAGAATTTTTGGAAATTTATTTGGATTTTATCAAATTTTCGTAGATTACCATGACACCAAGAATGAGCAAAGGAAAGAGAAAGGTAGATTTTGATGATAAAAAATTTATCAATTACAAAGCCAACATTTGTTTCAATAGTCTACTTACAACTAAAAAAGTGATTCCAGATTGAGAATTTAAAAATCTGGGTGGAGAATTTGAAATAAGAGAAGTCAAAAGATTAATTAATGCTCAACAGTGGGAGAATTTTTGTTACTTTACGCCGAGGCGATTATTAGTGTAGTGATGGAGTTCTATGCCAATTTTAAGGAGACTTCTGAAGACCATGTGTTTGTTAGTGGGAAAATGGTAGAGTTTACTCCAAGGAAAATTAATGAATTTTATCAATTAGAAGATTTGTATAGCTGCCAATACAAATCATTTTCTGCTACGAATGAGGACTTAAATGAAGTTATTTCTTTTCTTACTGATGGAAGAGGAGCTTGGAAGGTGAAGAATGGTGTTAAAGTAAACTTTCCTCTTTCTACATTAAATGTAGTATCTAAGGTTTGATACTACTTTATTTCTGGTAGAATGATACCAACAAATCATCATAGTGAGGCTACAAAGGATAGAGCCATCTTGAACTTCTTTATTGAGTAGCTGAGAAAGATAGATGTAGGCTCTATTATTTATAGGAACACTCAATCTATTGCTTTAGGAGAAACTACTGGTGGTTTAGCACACCTTGCCCTAATCTTCACACTATGTGAAAATGCAAGAGTTGATTTTAGAGTGGATGAGGAGAGGATTGAACCTCTAAAACCTATTGGGTCTGCCTATTGGGTCTAAAACCTATTGGGTCTGCCAATATAAAGACTTATAAATCTCATGTTGGATGGAGATCTGGAAGTAGGACCAGGGATATTACTTCTACTTCAAGATCAATTTTTCTTCTTAACTGGGACAATTTTGGCTAACCATGTGGGGTATTTCTCTTCTTTTGTAAATTTAGCGTCTATTAATTTTTTCACCTCAACGATGACTTGCTACTCTATTTTGAGGAGCAATCTTCTGGGAGCATGTTTTACTAGGGTCGTATCTTTGTCCACACCGATTTTATGAACTGTAATTTTTGCTGACAGTCCTGACATTTCATGATAACTCCATGCAAAGCAATCTTATCTTTGAATTCTATTAATAAGCAATCTTTGAATTCTATTAATAATTTAATCAACTCTAAAGATTCTTCATCGTTGAGTAGTTGACTTAATGATAACTCCATGTAGCTCGGGGCTGCTCTTCGGTCCCAAGGTTAATTTCCTTAAGTTCATCGATAGTTGACTTGATCTCTTCTTCACATTCTGGCAGGGCATCTTCTATTAGCTGATCAGTAGAGTCATCCTCTATATCAAGGCAGTCCTCTTCCAATTCGCTAGTAACAACCATACAAAATTCTGAATCATCGACTGGTCCGACTGTACCAAATTTGAGACCCTCTTTTGAGTTGGGAGTTCAACTTTTAACATTCCATAATTTTTCAAAGAGACGTAATTTATCTTTTGATATTCATTTTGGCAAATGCCCTTATTGAATTAACTTTTGTACACAAGGCGAAAAGTAACCAAAAGGCAATTCCATTAATTCAGTAGGATCATCATCTAAGTTTACATGATTTTCACTATTAGTAGAGGTAGAAGTACGATAAAACTTGATCGGCTTTGAGCCAGTGCTACGGACTTCCTAGACCTCTAAACTCTCTACCTTTTGAGGGAGAATCAGAGTAAGGGTCATAGTGTTCACATAGTGGTTTATCTGATGATACATCGTCTCATATTCGCTTTTCTCCGCTTCTTCTAAGAATATCTCATAATGAAGTTTCTTCTGTTTTATTATCATTATTTCATCTTCAGAACTGTCCTCCTCACCAACGTTGATGGTTGCCTTAGTCTGTTCAACAATTAAATTGGTTTTTCCTCATCCACGTCCCTAGCCTCGACCTCAGGTGCGCGAACTAAAAGAACCTCCACCAGCTTATGGCAAAAGAGTAGTGGAAGATCCCTGAAGCAGATTTGAATGACCTCCTCTTTGTGATTTTTCTGAATCTTTACTTTTATTTGTGACAATTTTGCGAGAGAAGACAGTTTTCTTTAGAGGTGCGTAGTAGGCAGCATATTCATGAATACTAATTTCATGAACCAAGAATGATTGTAGATCTCCCTTGATGCAAGGTTCTTGTCCTTCTTTGTAGTACTTAATGCATTGGTGTATAAATGATGGAACCATGTTGTGTTCTTGAATCCATGGTCGACCAAGTAGAGAATTGAAAAAGGACTCAGCGTCGATGATATGAAACTTAGCGATCGTTACTAGTTCTTCAACCTTCATAAGCAATGTAATGGATCCAATGGCTCTTTCTCCCTTTTGGTTGAATCCTGTTAGCATCATTTTGTCGGCCGTAAGTTCCTGGGCTTCAATATCCAAATAGGCCAATGTCCGTAGAATCATCAAGTTGAGTGATGCTCTAGGATCTACTACAACTCTGAACAACACAAAGCTACTAATGTTAACGAAGATGTAGAGTGGACGATTGTGGTCGGCGGTACCAAGCAACAAATCTTCATCTGTGAAAGTTATCCCAGACTGTTCCTTCAATGAGCAAAATTCATTCGAGGATGTGCTGGCCAACTGGGCTAAACAAATCTCTGGGTCAAGCAAGGTTGTAACCAGACACTCTCTCATCTTTTTTGATAGGATCTGAACATCATAGATGCTTAATTTGGCCGAAAACTTCCAAAGATGAGATAGCACGTTGTAATATACTTTATATGGTCCTCTAATTTTATTTTAGTTATGTGGTTCTTCCACTGGTGGAGGTGGAGGTAGTTCATCTCGAGTATATATTTATTTTCCTTTATCTGTTGAAGCTATTCTTTGGGGCTAATACTCTCCCGCTCCTTAAGTTCACTTCTGTAATTTCTTCTTCTTGAGATATCATTATCAAATCTTTCAGTGCTTCTTCTCTTTTGATGGCAAGTGGTGCACCGTGGTGCTCAAGAGTTGGTTCTTCACGGTGCTGTCATAAGCAGTATTATCGATGTCTTCTTCGGTCTTGTTAGCGAGTTCATCAAACTCAAGTACAATTTGAGGATCATTTTGAGAATTGATATCAAGGCTAGATTGGTCAAAATTAGTTACATTATCACCAAAAATAGTTAAAATGTAGTCAAAATCACAATTATTATATTCATAAGACCCCGGAGGGGTAATAAGACTATCATACAAATTCAGAGGTTCGAGGATTTTCTTCCCCGAATCTGAAACAACTAATCTAGCAGAGCCAGCCCCTATCCTATCCCCCGTGCTATCAGTCTTCATAGTGGTGTTCTCTTTCTTCTTTGTCTTTGACAACGACGAATCTCCTGGTGAATTCTTTATCTTAGGTTTGGCAGGCTGAAGACTCTGAATGGAGGCTTGTTTTAAAGCACTCTGGATTTGGTTCAATATTTTCTTGGATGATTTGCTCTAGACTGCATTCCATCCATCTTCTCTAGTATATCCGGAAGATTGTTTTGATGCCTTTTGAATTTGGTTTAGGACCCTCTTTAGCTTATCCCAAGTCGTCCTCCATCCATCTGCTCCAGTATATGGATCAATCGGAGAGATTGGCTCAACCGAAATCATAGTTATGGAACCTTTTTCAGGTTCTTCTAAATATTCTTTTGGGATCATTATATTTCCTTCTTTAAGATTCTTCTCGAGCCAATCCTTAAATATAAAACATTCTTCTATACTGTGCCCAAGAAACCTGTGGTATGGGCAATAACTTGGTTCATCATTCTTATCGACCTCTTTGGGTTTCATTGGATCCGGTAGTCTGAACTCAGACTTCTTCACTCAGGCTTCTTCATCAGACTTCAGAACATCTTGGATAAGACTTCATCTTTGAAAGAATACACCATTTTTTTTTCATTTTGCCAAAGATATTATTTTATTCTCTATTCAGGATGAACTCCTTGAGGCGGTCGTTGGTTAGACTGGCTACTCTATTTTTTAGCATGCTGCGAAGATTGGTGAGGATTTTATAGATATATCTTCATCGGTTGTTTTTGTTCATCGACAGTCGCTACTGTTCCTGACTTCTTTTAAAATACTTTGGTTGCCTTGGATTTCTCATGAGAATTCATATGTTTGATTTCTTCTTGAAGACTGCTGGCTTTGCTAAGTAGCTTCTTGAAGAATTTGATCCTGAGTCCCTTGAACATTAAAGCTATTAGGTCATTAATGCTTTTGATTAAAATTTCAATTGTGTGATGCTCCAGTAGCTGAGATTCACACTTCATGCAAAGGTTTATCCACCTCAAGATGTAATCCACCAAAGTCTCGTAGGGCTTTTGTTTTTCTATCATGAGCTCTCCTATAGAAACATGGTGTTGCGCTCTGGCAAATCTCTTCACAAATAATTGTTCCATCTCGGCAAATGTCCTAACTGATTGTTGGGTAAATAAACATACCAATCGAAAGTAATCCCAGACAGGCTACTGACAAACTGTTGGAATTGTTGGAAGAGTAAAGCTTCATTACTTCTTATGTTTCCATAACTGGCTCAAAAAAGTGCTATGTGTTGTCTGGGATTTCCAGTCCCATTGAATATCTTAAAATTTGTGGACACAAAACACTTAGGGAAGGGTACGACATCAAATTTTGCCGAGTAAGGTCTACCCTTTAAAACCAATGCACCACCCTTAGATTAGGTTAAGGCCTCCCAAACTTGCTCCACCATTTGCTTAAACTCCTTCGGCATGACGCTCGATGGAGGATCCTTCTTTGGTTGCTCATCTCTGTTTGCTGAGGTGACTTCTCTTCTTTCATATTTCTCTTCTTTCATACTTCTCTTCTTTCATATGTAATATGTATAATTTCTGGTTGGTTGACCTCTGGAGAGGCTAACTGTGGGGGTTGAGATTGTCCTTGAATTGTGGTGCAGACCGACTGCAGTACTGGGTAATTTCTTCATCTTTTCCTTTGAAACTTTAGGAATATCTTTGAGGTGGGTGATTGGTAGAATTCTTGGACCCAGTCACAACTTAACCGGTTGATGACCTGCGGGTCTAATAATGGTAGAATCGATGGTAACTATGGCGGTATCAACTCTGCTCTCTAAGCGGAACCAGACAGGAATACGCACAAGCAAAGCTTCAGTTGATTTCTGAGATCTTCTGACAGATTTGACATCCCTTAATGTTTCTTTCTTTATAAGAGGAGATACTGCATGTCCCACTCATTTGAGTTGTTCACTAACTGAGCAACCTTCCTTGAACACTAGCCTCTTGAAAACTCGGGTGATAGGAGTGATCTTCTTTCTCTCCTCACCATGTCCATGAAGTGATGGTAAAAATGCGGCAGCGCTCTTTTGGATTCTTTCGTACCCATTGGTACCCATTAAAGGATGGAATATACTTCCTCACAGGAGTGGATATGTTTCCAGTAATTCCGACTCATTCTGGTGAGGATCTTCATCAACATGTATCTCCTTAGGAGCCTGAGCTTTAACAGCTCTCTGAACCCTCGTATTACGGTTTCTCCTTTGGGTTCGATTTAGCGATGTAGTCTTTTAACTTGATCCAATTTCAAATACTGATGGTGAGACAACCAATCCCTCATTCAGATCTTTAATGATCATAACTTCTTTTCCCTTTTTCCCTTAGCAGCTAGCAGCAGCGGGAACAACAGACTTGGTGGGTGTTGTGGCGGCAGTAGTCTTGACCATCTTACGAGAAGGGAAGTCCTAAAGATAGTTCAACTTAAACTTGGCAGATGGTTCTTCAACCTCTGAAGTGATGACTGTCATTATTGATCATGAATGAACGGGGCTTTCCCGAGAACGACCTCGAGATCCTTAAATCTTGCTCCAAACATGATGGTGGGAGCGACATTGCGGGCATCGCGACTCATCGGCAAGTTGCACAAAAAAGAGAGCGTTGGGCACGCCATTACAGCAGCTTCAAAAGAGAAAGCTCCAATGTTAGTTAATTGGCTAAAACCTCATAATCTTAGCGTAAGCACTAAAATTAACAGAGGTCAATCTGTAGACCTGGTAAAATTTATTTTATGGGGGTTTTTAAAATTTTAATAAATGTAGTTTAAAAGTAGAAAATTTTGATTAATAGAGGGAAACTTTAAAAGCGTTTGCAGCACAAAAAAATTTGATTTAATTTGGAAAATAGTAAATCAAAGTTAAAAAGGAGATGTGAAGTGTTTAGGACCCAGTGCAAGACAAACTTAACAAAGTACAATTCCCAGGTGGAACTAGTCCACCAACAGACCTATCGGGGTCCGACCCCACATGAAGATAAAAAAGTTCTTAATGGCCTCGGGAACCTCTCTGTTCAAAGGTGATTCAACATACATTCTTGAAGTCCAAAAAAGTTTACCGTACTTTCCCAAGGTAAAAATGGGTAAAGTATGTCAACGGAAGAAGGGTAATTTGGTCCAAGAGGGACATGAACACATTACCGATGTACGAAGATAATATTTATTAATTTAAATGGAGAGAAAATCTTGTCCCAAGTGGAGTCACCAGAAGCTGTCGGCAGTATTTTGGTTGAAGAAGTTGGCTGTAAGAAGCTATCAGTCACCAAAATCAAAATCCCGTCGCCCGCTTTGGAATGAAATTATAATTTAAGTATATATAAATTTTAGAAAAATATGAAATCAAATTGACCCCATATTTTTCATAGTTTAAATGAAACCTCAAACTTTGTATCTATCCCGAAAAATAAGCACAAGACTTGAGGAAGAGGCTCGATCAAATAAACTAATAAATATATGACATCTGTTTGGTCTACGAAACTATTTTATTTGCCGACAAATTCCCTATTTAAGATGAAGAATTAAATAGGGTTTATATTAAATTGGTTTCGGATAAGCTTCCTATAAGAAAGAGCCCCTATAGTTAATTACATCTTAGAAAACTGAAGCCACCTAAGAATACTCGATAAAAATCAGGAAATATTATCTTCAAGGAGTTCAAAAGGATAGGACTTTTCAACAATATCGGATAAAGAGGTGTGAAAAGGGATTGGCTTGAATTTTGGAACATTTTATTTTTAGAATCAAACGGAGGAAGAACCAGGGATTTCATAGATCCAGAGGAGAATCTCGGTGACTTCCCAGTCTATCTTATTGTTTGTCTTTAGTTTTGAGAAGAAATATTTAAATGTTTCACCTGGTAAATTTTATTATTTTAGGGCTTACATTTGTGTGAAAAGATCACAAAAATAGCCTGGAAGATGTGAGGATTTTAGTCGTGATGAATGACAACCTTGAAATCCTATAATAAGTTAAGGCTTATATTGTAAATAGAGCTATACAAAGGCATAAAGATGAGGTGAGGATTTATGTTGCATAAGCAGGCGACCTCGAAGTCCTATGGCTTGGTTGTTTAATTCTAAGGAAAGAGTAGTTTAGCTGGGGAAAATAGGTTTTGCTGTTGAAGATGGTTGTGCTGCCCACAATGCTAGCTTTAAGCTCCTCGCCGTGATGAGTTTAAGTTTTCTAGGGTGTCAAGTTATGATGTTAAATCAGACGGCCCTATGGTTGTAGTTCTTTAAAAAAATTTTAGGGCATATTAAAGTTGATTAGAGCGACACCAGTTATGATCCTACGATCCCCTCATTTTGGTACCACTTTTTTCTATTGGATTCATTTAGTCCAAATGAATTTACTAAACTTAACTTAATGAGTTCCATACTTTCATTTAGACTGTGGGAAGCCTCATTAGCAACCGTAGGTTACCTCCTCTGAGGGATTTTCGATCATCCGATAGAGACATCTTCATTTAGTTGCAGTTATTTTTCTTTTAACTTGATCCAATTTCAAATACTGATGGTGAGACAACCAATCCCTCATTCAGATCTTTAATGATCATAACTTCTTTTCCCTTAGCAGCAGCGGGAACAACAGACTTGGTGGGTGTTGTGGCGGCAGTAGTCTTGACCATCTTACGAGAAGGGAAGTCCTAAAGATAGTTCAACTTAAACTTGGCAGATGGTTCTTCAACCTCTGAAGTGATGACTGTCATTATAATGAACGGGGCTTTCCCGAGAACGACCTCGAGATCCTTAAATCTTGCTCCAAACATGATGGTGGGAGCGACATTGCGGGCATCGCGACTCATCGGCAAGTTGCACAAAAAAGAGAGCGTTGGGCACGCCATTACAGCAGCTTCAAAAGAGAAAGCTCCAATGTTAGTTAATTGGCTAAAACCTCATAATCTTAGCGTAAGCACTAAAATTA
The DNA here is from genome assembly GCF_001263595.1 of Phalaenopsis equestris. Taxonomy (NCBI): domain Eukaryota; kingdom Viridiplantae; phylum Streptophyta; class Magnoliopsida; order Asparagales; family Orchidaceae; genus Phalaenopsis; species Phalaenopsis equestris. Next base: position 127,873 of record NW_018250364.1, on the reverse strand, counting down.
ACAGAGGTCAATCTGTAGACCTGGTAAAATTTATTTTATGGGGGTTTTTAAAATTTTAATAAATGTAGTTTAAAAGTAGAAAATTTTGATTAATAGAGGGAAACTTTAAAAGCGTTTGCAGCACAAAAAAATTTGATTTAATTTGGAAAATAGTAAATCAAAGTTAAAAAGGAGATGTGAAGTGTTTAGGACCCAGTGCAAGACAAACTTAACAAAGTACAATTCCCAGGTGGAACTAGTCCACCAACAGACCTATCGGGGTCCGACCCCACATGAAGATAAAAAAGTTCTTAATGGCCTCGGGAACCTCTCTGTTCAAAGGTGATTCAACATACATTCTTGAAGTCCAAAAAAGTTTACCGTACTTTCCCAAGGTAAAAATGGGTAAAGTATGTCAACGGAAGAAGGGTAATTTGGTCCAAGAGGGACATGAACACATTACCGATGTACGAAGATAATATTTATTAATTTAAATGGAGAGAAAATCTTGTCCCCAGTGGAGTCACCAGAAGCTGTCGGCAGTATTTTGGTTGAAGAAGTTGGCTGTAAGAAGCTATCAGTCACCAAAATCAAAATCCCGTCGCCCGCTTTGGAATGAAATTATAATTTAAGTATATATAAATTTTAGAAAAATATGAAATCAAATTGACCCCATATTTTTCATAGTTTAAATGAAACCTCAAACTTTGTATCTATCCCGAAAAATAAGCACAAGACTTGAGGAAGAGGCTCGATCAAATAAACTAATAAATATAAACTGAGAAATATATGGCATGTGTTTGGTCTGTGAAAACTATTTTATTTGCCGACAAATTCCCTATTTAAGATGAAGAATTAAATAGGGTTTATATTAAATTGGTTTCGGATAAGCTTCCTATAAGAAAGAGCCCCTATAGTTAATTACATCTTAGAAAACTGAAGCCACCTAAGAATACTCGATAAAAATCAGGAAATATTATCTTCAAGGAGTTCAAAAGGATAGGACTTTTCAACAATATCGGATAAAGAGGTGTGAAAAGGGATTGGCTTGAATTTTGGAACATTTTATTTTTAGAATCAAACGGAGGAAGAACCAGGGATTTCATAGATCCAGAGGAGAATCTCGGTGACTTCCCAGTCTATCTTATTGTTTGTCTTTAGTTTTGAGAAGAAATATTTAAATGTTTCACCTGGTAAATTTTATTATTTTAGGGCTTACATTTGTGTGAAAAGATCACAAAAATAGCCTGGAAGATGTGAGGATTTTAGTCGTGATGAATGACAACCTTGAAATCCTATAATAAGTTAAGGCTTATATTGTAAATAGAGCTATACAAAGGCATAAAGATGAGGTGAGGATTTATGTTGCATAAGCAGGCGGAGGATTTAGGTCGTGATGGTCCTATGGCTTGGTTGTTTAATTCTAAGGAAAGAGTTGTTTAATTCTAAATAATGGTTTAGCTGATGTAGACATGTTTTGCTGTTGAAGATGGTTGTGCTGCCCACAATGCTAGCTTTAAGCTCCTCATTATAGGTCGGGACGAGTTTGAGTTTTCTAGGGTGTCAAGTTATGATGTTAAATCAGACGGCCCTATGGTTGTAGTTCTTTAAAAAAATTTTAGGGCATATTAAAGTTGATTAGAGCGACACCAGTTATGATCCTACGATCCCCTCATTTTGGTACCACTTTTTTCTATTGGATTCATTTAGTCCAAATGAATTTACTAAACTTAACTTAATGAGTTCCATACTTTCATTTAGACTGTGGGAAGCCTCATTAGCAACCGTAGGTTACCTCCTCTGAGGGATTTTCGATCATCCGATAGAGACATCTTCATTTAGTTGCAGTTATTTTTTTTATGTTTGTGACTAAATTTTGAATTAATATATATTTTGAATGTTGTGGCGGTGAATATTATTTTAGTTGATTTTTATTTTTGAATTTGGTTTTAGTTTTGGTTTTGTGGTTATCCTGACAGTTTTGGTTTTCATGTAGGGTGGCATCGTTGTTTAGCATGCAAGTTCGTATTTTGGTTATACATGCAAGTGGGTAAATACAATAACGTACTAAAAAAAGTACGGGAAACCAAAAATGTAAGTAAATAAATTACAATAAAAGCGTACCTGGTTGGTCTTCCCGTCATCTCCAACTGAAACTCAAAATTCATGTAAGGGCATTTTATGTAAAGCAGGAAAAATAAGGTTCCTAGATTATATCTTGGAGAATCCTTATTGGTTTGGTTAAGGATGATTTTATTAAGCAAAACTTATCAAGTTTAGTAGATCTCTGAGGTATCCAACAAGTCAGAAGAGAAAGGCAGGTTCGTGCTTTCCCTGCAGCGCCTGGTGAAAAGTCTCGAGCTCATTTAAACTTATTATGTTGCTTAATAATCCATCCTATAAATATTTCTAGTGTTCAATGAACAGTCATGTTTCAATTATCCTAAGAGTAGGGTGATTATCATTTATCATTCAATTTGAGAATTATGCAGGTGAGGACCCTTAAAGGGGTAAGTTAATGTTATTAAGACACTTGACCAATTTTAGTTTTAACTTCGGCTTGTAGTGTTTCAAAGGGGTTCAGTTTTTATTCACTTTTTTAAAATTCATTTAACCAAATTTTATTTATCTTAGGTCACCACCAAGCCCTTAAAAGATTCTGATCGATGTCTTAGTCATGTTGAAAGAAATTAAATTTTAAGTGACAATAATTCATCATCAAAATATTTGAATTTCACTTGAACACCAGATAGAGGTATTAAATTAGTGAGTTATTAACACCCAAAAACTATACCCCTAAGTCCAGGATCATTCAATTTGATAGACTTCGTTAATTGACAATAATTCATCATCAAAACATTTGAATTCCACCTAAACACCAAATAGGGGTATTAAATTAGTGAGTTATTAACACCCAAAAACTATACCCCTAAGTCCAGGATCATTCAATTTGATAGACTTCGAAATTTTAATAATCTAGGAAATTTCAAATTTATCCTTTAATTGGAAAAAAAGTGAGATTGGTTTCTACCAATTAATCCCTTGATTTTCAATCATCCAAATATATTAATTAAGATCAAAGGTTGTCCATTTCCCTTTCTTGAATTAATTATAAGTGTTAATTAAGGCTAAATTTCCAAAATTATACTTTTGCCCCTAAGACTCTATCACCTCATAATTTATCAAATTTAATTCAAATAACTTTGGAATTTTCAACCCACCTCAATAATGGGTCAATTAAGACATTAGAGGAGAAAATGTGATTTTTCAAATTTTAATTTAATTTATATATTTATTTATATGCAAGAATGGGATTTTTCAAAGAAAATTCTATAACTTGACCAAGGCAAAGCCTAATCAGTTGAAATTTTTACTAAAGGTAGACTTAGACTAGAGAAACATTTAGGCCAAAATTTATGATTTTTTGAGTTTTATTTGAATTACTGAAATTTGTTTAAATTCTGGAGTATTAATTAATTAAAAAATATTTTAAATGCAAAAAATTAAATTTTATAGTTTTATTATTTTTTTTCTAAGGCCAAGGAACCCAGAGATATAAATTCTACATTATTTTTATTTTTGTTTAAATTATTATAATTATTTAAGTGAAAATCCATTTTTTAGCCTTTAAAAATTATTTTAAGCTTCAAAATTCAATATCTTCACTTGGAAAATTAGAAAAAATATTTCAATTACCCCTAAATACCAAGTGATTTGGAGGCCAATTTCACAAAATTTTTGTGAATTTTAATAAAATTTTATCAATTTTGTAATTTTTATTAATTTTTATATATTTAAATATTCAAAATAGGCTTAAAAAATGAAAATTTTATTTTATTTAAGATTTTATTTTTATAAAATTCCTCTTATCACATAAAACTTCCAAAAGCAATTCTTTTGATTTTTTGAGTTGTATTTTAAATAATAAAAATCATTTTAATATCAAAAATGTCATTTAACATAGAAAATCAAGTTAGGTTATCAAATGTTTTGAAATTTTTATGGGGTGTTCTCTGACTTTAAATCACAGTGTAGAATTAAAATCAAGTCATTTAGATGTTTATTTTTCCCAAGTTACTTTTCTTTGTGTTTTATGGTTTTGTGAGATTTAAGTGTTTTCTTAATGACTAAGCTCATTAAATATTTTTCAAAGGGTTCTCTTGTCACAGTAAACCTTCCAAAATTTTCTTAGATTTTTCTAAGTGACATGTTAATTATTATAATTAATTTATGCAAATAATAGACACAAATTTGAGAAATATGGATCTCTGTCTAGAGGCCTTCTCTAACTTTGGAAAAATCAAAGAATATCCCCCAAGACAGAGGCAACAACATGTCAAAATATTAAGCCTTGGTGAAATGTCTACATGCATGGAGAGTTAAAATACTAAAATAAGTATTTAATTATTTAAAAATAAAATATGTATCAAATAAACTTCAAACAATTTTAACATTGTTCTTCTCTGTTCACTAAGCACGAGGGAATTCTTAATTTATTTTTGTGATTTTTCTACACCAAGATATGAATTTTTAAATTTAGGGGGCGTTTTTTGAATATTTAAATTACTATTTTTCTATTGAAACGCGTGAAGCCATGCAATCATACGACAGCTCCAAAAACACGCATGACGCGCTTTGGTTGGACGCTGCCCTTCACGTTGCCACTGACTTGGTCCGCGCTTTATGAACCACGCTCCCATCCAGCGCAATCAGAGCGCTCCATTTGATACACGTGAGATCCAACGGCTCCGCGTCATCATCCCCAAATATAGTGAACCCAAAATTGTTAACCCTAAAACCTTAAGATCTCACCCATTTCATAACTAATTGTCCTCGGGTTTGATCCTATGGACTCGTCTAAGTGTGACGAACACATCCATATGGTAAACATGCCATTAAACTAACCCTAAACAAATGGAGAATCAAAATAGGCTCGGGAAGAGGGGAAGTTCATTACATTTTCTCTGAGAGGGGAAACTTTAATCAGAGATGCTCAACACATTTGTGGAGGCTGAAGGAGGCTAGGGATTGAGCCTCTGGTCATGGTGAACCCAAATTCAAGGTTGAATTTAAGTGTTGACAAAGTCTAGTGTAGAAGATCTCTGTGAGGGGCGTTTGATGGAGCTTTGTCTCCTTTCACTGTGGTGAAGGTGTGGGTGAGTTTAATTTGACTTTTTTGTACTATGGAGGTGTGGAGAGTTATGTCCTATTTTTGGCAAGGATTTGAGCTAAAAAAGTTGAACTCTAACAAGGGGAAATAGAGCAAGGAAGTGGTTGGATTGCACTGAGGAGGTCTCAAAGAGGCTATGGGAGCAATTTAGAGGGGTCTCCTTGAGAAACGTTCAGTACCTCTATTTTGGTCATAGAGGTTAAATTTTATAGCCATGGCTGGAGAGGGGAGTTCAGAGTCTGGTTATGGGTGTAAAATGGTGCTTAGGTGGAGGGCTGAGGAGCTCCAAAGGTTAGTTAGGGTGAGGTGGCCTCTAGGGTTGAGATTGGGTTTGATTTTGCCTTGGGGCTCTCCATTTTAGAGTTTTTTGATGACTAGGCTGGCCGGTAGAGCCAGGGGAGGTGGCAAGGAGGTCAGGTGAGTCATGGGGAGGCTTAATTATGATTTATCCCCCAAGGGTTAGTGATGATGAGGGAGATTTTGGAATAAAGGCCATAAATGGGCATGAATCCCTTAATTTAGGGATCCATTGGTCCATATCATGCTTAGGTGGGTTTAGTGTTGTTTAGCCTAGTCCAAAGAAAGAGCTTGGTGACTATGGAGTAACAAATTTGGTGACTTTAGGGTGGTTAGGCCAATTTTGTTGTATAGGTTCAATTTGGGTCTAAATGGCGAAAGTTGGGTTTGAGTTAGGCTAGCCATGACTTTCAGCCCAAATGATTGATCAAATTTATGTATATTATTGTAATGAATATTTTTTGTGATATTTATGTAGATGATTGTAATGAAGAGTTTTGATGAAGGATTGAAATGATTTTGAAATTTGAAGGATTTTCAATTTGAAGGATTTTGGAATTTTGGTCAATTTGAGTATGTTGGGCTAGAGTTGGGCCTAGGTTGGGCTAGGCTTGGGCTAAGTCCAAATTGATTATTGAAAATGGTGTCATGAAGAGTTTTCAACATAAATTGGGTGCCAATTTTGGGGCCAAGGCATTCAATTTGGTGAAATTTGGAGACATAGCCAATTTGTGGAAAATTTGGGGATTTTTGGATTTGGGTTGAAATTAAATGAAATTGTAGCCTCAACAAGGCCAATTGAAGGTCAATCTTGATGTTTAGGAATGTTATGAAGAATTTAGGATTCAAATTGAGGCCAATTGAGTAGACCATGGGGTTCAATTTGGTGAGATTAGGCCATGGACATAAATTGGGGGTTTGACTTAGATCAAAATTGGGCTCAAAGCAATGGCCAACTAAGCTTGTATTTGGTTTAAATTGATCACATGGAAGGTTAATTTGAGTTTAGGATTGAAATTAGGGGAGATTAGGACAAAATTGATGGACATTTGAGGTAATGTTGGGGAAATTGGTCCTTTAAAAGTAATTTAGGGGTTTTGGTCAAAATGATCAAATTAGTCAAATTAGGTCCAATTGAGGGGACCAAATGGGTTTTTGAGACATTTGGAGTGATTTTGGATGCTTTGGAAAAGTTTGGGGTGCGAAGGGTATTTTTTTAATTTTGGCAATTTTGGGGTTACTTTGGTAAATTTGGCATTTTTCGGTGGTTTCGGGCAATTTGGGTACTTTCAAAAGGTTTGAAATGATTTTTGGACAAATTTGGGTATTTTGGGTGGATTTGGGAATTTTGACCAAATTTGGGATTTGTGGGTGAAAGGTCAAATTAGGTATTTTGGTAGGGTTGGGGTATCAACCACCCTACATGAGCTATCGTCTAATGGAATCCCCATTTGGGTCCTCTATGTACTGGTGTTAGCCAAACCCTAGCCTAGGTATAGTGGGTTTATAGGACCATCTACATGAGTCTCCCGAAGGATCATTGCACCAAAGTTAGGCAAAATTTAGGTTTAGGGTTTTGATTGATTGTGAGTGAGAGTGAGTGTAGTGAGTGAAAGTGAGTGCCTTAGCCCTAGCACCCAAGGTCAACCCTAAGGTTAAACAGTCCTATGGCGACTCATCTTGAGCATGGGCCAACTAAGTGCTAGAGGTTAGGACCAATATGTGGAACTTCAAGTTGAGCAAAAAGGAGTGTAGAATTTCTAATCGTGAGGGTTCCTTTTCTAGTTTTCTAGGAATAGTCAACAGGAAAGTCCTATGGTTAAACCTTAGGCTACTAAAGAGGAAAAACTAAACCTCAACAAAAGTGAGGTCAACACTCTAGGACTCACATCAAACTCAAGAGGTAGTGGAAGATGTCACATTAGGAAGGAAAGCTTGGGGACTCATAACCATTCTAAGAGGTGACGGAAAGGGTGGAATCGAGGCCTATAGTTCCTAGGGAGGTTTTAAATTTGCTACATTGTGAATGAAAGCTCTGGGAATCACATCCAACTCAAGAGGTAGTGAAAGGTGCTATATTAGGAAAGAATGCTCGGGGACTCACATTCATCCTAAGAGGTGACGATCTACATTGTGAAGGAAAGCTTTGAGACTCACATCCAACCCAAGAGGTAACGCAAAGGAATACGATGGAGGCCTATCCCAAGGAGTTTTCAAATTTTCTACATTAAGAAGGATATCTCTAGGACTCACATCCAACTCAAGAGGTAATGAAAGGTGTCACATTAGGATAGAAAGCTTTAGGACTAACATCCATCCTAAGAGGTGACACGCTACATCGGTAAGGAAAGATCTAGGACTCACATCCAACCCAAGAAGTAACAAAATGTAATAGGATGGAGGCCTATCCCAAAGAGATTTCAAATTTGTTACATTGAGAAGGAAAGCTCTAGGACTCACATCCAACTCAAGAGGTAACAAAGGGTATCACATTAGGACTAAAAAATCGGGGCTCACATCATCCTAAGAGGTGACGGGCTACATTTGGAAGGAAAGCTCTGTGATTCACATCCAACCCAAGAGGTAGAAAAAGGGAATAGGACGGAGGCCTATCCTAAGTAGATTTCAAATTTGTTAAATTGAGAAGGAAAGCTCTGGGACTCACATTTAACTCAAGAGGTAGAGAAATGTGTCAAATTAGGAAGGAAAGCTTAGGGATTCACATCCATCCTAAGAGGTGACTGAAAGGGAGTATGACAATGGCCTAATGTCTCGAGGGAGTAGAACAAAGGTGTATGATCCTGAGTGTTGAGGTGGGAGAAGGATAAAGGTCTACGTTCCAGAGGTAGTAAAACAGAGAAAGCTCTAGGACTCACATCCAACCTAAGAGGTAAGGAAAGGGAGTAGGATGGAGGCCTATCCCAGTGAGATTTTAAATTTTCTAAATTGAGAAGGAAAGCTCTAAGACTCACATCAAACTCAAGAGTTAGAGAAAGGTGTCACATTAGGATGGAAAGCTCGGGAACTCACAACTATCCTAAGAGGCGACAGAAAGGGTGTGGGATGGAGGCCTATAGTTTCTAGAGATAGCTCAAATTTGTTATATTGTGAAGGAAAGATTTGGGACTCACATCCAACTCAAGAGGTAGCAAAAGGTGCTATATTATAAAGGAAACCTTGGGGACGCACATCCATCCTAAGAGGTGACGAGCTTCATTAAGAAGGAAAGCTCTGAGACTCACTTCCAACTCAAGAGGAAACGAAAGGTATAACATTAGGATAGAAAGTTTGGGGACTCACATCCATCCTAAGAAGTGACAGACAACATCACTAAGGAGAGATATGGGACTCACATCCTACCCAAGAGGTATCAAAATGTAATAAGATGGAGGCCTATCCCAAGGAGACTTCAAATTTTTCTACAGGGAGAAGGAAAGCTCTAGAACCCACATCCAACTCAAGTGGTAACAAAAGCTATCACATTAGGACGGAAAGATCGGTGACTCACGTCCATCCTAAGAGGTCACGGCCTACAGTAGGAAGGAAAGCTCTGTGACTCACATCCAACCCAAGAGGTAGCAAAGTGAATAGGATGGAGGCCTATCCCAAGGAGATTTTAAATTTGTTAAATTGAGAAGGAAAGCTCTGAGACTCACATTCAACTCAAGAGGTATCGAAATGTGTCAAATTAGGAAGGAAAGCTTGGGTACTCGCGTCCATCTTAAGTGGTGACGGAAGGGAGTAGGACAGAGGCCTACGGTCCCGAGGGAGTAGAAACACTGAGGGAGTAGAACAGAGGTGTACGATCCTAAGTGCTGAGGTGGGAGTAGGGCAGAGGCTTACGGTCCCGAGTGAGTAGAATGGAGGTCTACAATCCCGAGTGCAGAGGAAACTGTGATAATTGCATAGATCGTGGATGATTTTGTGAACTGCAAAAAATATGGAAGATTCATGGAATCTTGTGTAGAATGTGAAACTTTGTGAATAGGATGTGAAAACTTGTGAAATATTTGCAAAGTGTGAGTTGTGGAAATTCATGTGGGGAACGCGGGATGTGAGAGAGATGCAGGGTGCAGAGTCTTGAGGAAAATCATTTACCATTTAATCATTTTTCTTCATTATTAAGATTATCAAATTCAATTTATTTCTATTTTCTTTTGATTTTGACTTTTAATTTTCATTCATTATTATATTTATTGTATTGTTATTTGTTTGTTAAAATATAGGACCAACACGTGGTCATGCGTCTTTTCATCAATCGTACAAAAGAGACAAGTTAACAACATATGCTGCAATCCAAATTAAACTTTATTAAATGGCTTCAAACATGCAGTACAACTGATCATATGTCAAAACTGTCCAAAATAACATTTTAAATACATCAGCGGAAGCTATAGTATCATATATCATATCCTCTCTGATCTGACGCAATGCAAATAGTAACAAGTGTCTGTCTCCTGGGGTAAGCTTGTGATCAAGCTAACCTTCTAAGCTACGCTTTGGGAAAAAGGTACTTTCACATATACATAAAGGTACAACTATCTCACAGCTCATATGGGCGTATTTCTTCCAATTCTAGATCTGGTTAGAATCCATATGATATTTTCTTGTCATCCATTCTTTGCAATGTGGCTGAGACTTAGCGGTGTGGCACTCTAAGAATGCAGTGTTTGGACAAGTCTGCTCCATTTCATTTTAAAATTAGCATTAAACCAGTTGACATGGGAATTTAAACTGACCCTCTAAATTATCCGGGTCTGAAAATATCTATCTCCCTTTCGAACAATTTATTGCTCACACTCATGAAAGAAACTGTACAAAATGGTCCAACTAAGCCGTGATGATCGATGTGTGGAGGAATGCAATCTCCATCTTCATAGATGTTGATGGCGCAGCTATTTGGGATGCAATCTATAGGTAGTATACTCTATCTTACCATCCTCTTAATCATGTAATTTATCACGGACAACAGGGGATCCACCTAGTCATATCTGAGAATGCCCAGGGGGTTCCCTTGTCTGTAACAACATCCACACTAGATGGTGATCCTGCCCTTTCCACACATCCATTTTTGTGATTCTAAATATGTCTTTTTCATTAAAAAAACTACCTCATCCTCTATTCCTTAAATAAAAAATTCAATCAAGAATCCTTCTTTCATCTCTCTCTGAGAATACTCCAGTATGAAGTTTCAACCCTTCCAAAATATTAATGAATTTTCCTAGGATTTCCTCATAATACTCAGACCCTTGGTTTCAGACCCTGTTAATTCTTTCTAGATCTGATGTAGGAATTCTTTGTAAATGTCAGGCTTCTCCACTGTCTCAACCTCTAAAGGAATTCATTACGATGGCAACTCTGCAAACTGTGGGATGTATGGCTCAACCTTTGGGTGGTCTACACTTCTGAACCTCATGCTAGCGGCTGTGTATTCCTCAAACCTCTCGTACGGCTCTTGGTAGAGGATGTTGCACTCCGCGCATTCTGTGAATGCTCCCATTGACGGTATCCTCCTCGGGATTTCTACATTACACATGGGGCATCTCTCACAAAGCTCATCGAGAATATCTAAAGATGTGGGCTCTGTAAATTTCTCTACCTCATCCTCTGTGATTTGTGGACTGATGGAAGTCTCTTTCATGTTTAGATTGTAGACCTCTTCTTCATGAATCAAAGAAAGTATCATAGTTGCTTCCTTGGCACATCTTTTTTCTAGTCGCTCCAAGGCTCTATGCTTACGACGATTGGCATTTCTGCACTGCGTCCTCTTGGGTGGTGCATCAGAAATCCTTTCTGTGGAAGCACCAACTAAGTCCCCCGTTGGCATTGTAATCATCAACTGCAAGTGACCAGCCCTTTCCATCGGGTCCTTAACATCTGGAAATGTTTCAACCTTCTTACTCTTCATTGTAGAATCCTCTCTGGCATTGATTCTTAACAATGGTTGTAGCCCTTCTACTTCTCGGCAGTTGACTATACTCATCAGGGGGCCTTCATAGTCTACATTGACTTGACCATAGTCCAAGTTAAAATTCACAACACCACTCTATGTTGCATTCTCTTTGTCAAGTGCAAAACTTAAACCTACTTTAAAGGAGAAGATCAGCTTCTGACCTGACATTTTCCAGCAAAAGACAGGAAAACATATGTTGACCTCATTTTTGGTTGAGGTCTGGCTTTTCCTCTTTATTATCCTAGGTTCTAGTCATAGAAATTTCCTGTTGACTACTCCTAGTGGACTAGAAAAGGAACCCTCACCATTATAAATTATACACTCTTCTTTGCTCAACATGAAGTTCCACATATTGGTCTTAACCTCTAGCACCTAATAAGTAAGATCAATATGAGGGAGCTCAAGGAGAGTTCCCATAGGATAGTCAAACCTTAGGATTAACCTTGGGTGGTCTAGTAGTGGTTAGGCTAGCTTGCACACACCTTCTCACACATCCTAAACCCTAAGACCCTTTGATTTTGTCTCTTGACTCCTCTTGGAATACTCATATGAGTGGACCTATACCTCTAGTCCTTGGCTAAGAGGGTTAGGACCAGCATAATAAGCATCCAAAATGAGTCCTCACATGACTCCTATTGGTTTGACATGGCTTCATGGCTTACTTGCCCATCATTGCTCAGAAATCACTAAATTACCAAAATACCCCTACAACATTAATTTTTGCCAAAAATCTCAAAATACTCAAATTTGTCCAAAAGTCATTTCAAATCATTAACCACTACCTAAATTGACTAAAGTTCACCAAAATCACAAAATTTGCAAAATACTTCCAAATTTGCCAAAATTACCAAAATGCCCCTCATGAACCAAAATTTTCAAAAATTCCCAAAAATTCCAAAATCATCCAAAATATTCCTAATTTCAATTTTTAACCATCACATTGACCCAATTTTATCTAATTGATCCAATTTGACCAAATGCCCCAATTTGCCCTTAAAATGACTAATTTCCCCAAATTAGCCCAATCTGAGCCCAATTGACCTCAATCTTGCCCAATTTCAATTACAAACCAAAATTAAACATTCCTAATACCAATTGAAATCAAACACAAGCTCAATTTGACCCAGTTGAAAGCCCAATTTCACCCAAATAACAAAGCCCCAATTTTGACTATATGTCTAAATCCAGCAAATTAGCCTTCCAATTCAATTCAAAATCACTTGAAATCCTTTCTAAATTACTAATGACATCTCTCTACACCAAATTCAACATTTAATTGACCTAAAATTTAGCCCAAATTTACTCCAAATTTTAAAAGCCCAAGCCCACCACACTTAATTCCAAGAGCCCAAAGCCAAAGCTCACATGACATGAAATGTTTTCCCATCATCCATTTGATTAAATCAAATTATACTCCTTGAAATTCATCATTTCATAACACGAAATGATCAAGTCATTCCAAATCAAGACTCATGAAAAAATCCACAAAAATACCCCATAAACCTAAAATCCCTTCTCATGAAAATTAGCCTAGCCAAAGGGAAGCCATGAAGCCATTCTCAAGCCATAGGCGAGCCATGTAAGTATTGCAAGCCACATGCAAGTCATATGAGTCATGCTCATGTCACCATGCTATCTTGGGCAAAAGGAGGAGCCTCTTTAGTGGTCCCCTCACACATGATTAACCACTCCCATGACTCACTTAAAAATACCATTATCCCTAATCCAATTCGATGGGGACTTCACCATGCTAACCCAACTGAACCACCTGATTTCCCTTAACACCCAAACCTTCCTTTGTGGGTGAGCCCAACCCAAAAGCATATCTTGACCCAAATTGAATCAAAATGACCCTTTCCCCATCTTATTTTAAGTCAACACTTTTACACATGGCCAACCCCAATTGACTTCACCAAAACCAAGCTCTAACCTCCCTAAGCCAGGTGGTGACCCCTCTCTTAAGGGCAAGCCACCTAGGCTGCCAAAAAATCCAAATTCAAAAGCTCCACCTAGGCTAAAACCCAAAATAAAACATATCCAAGTTGGCTCAACCCAATTGGATTGTTGCCTTTTTCTTCCCTCCACCTAAGCAGCCAGAGTCACCCACTGGTTGACCCAATTGAAACCTCCAAGCCCCCCTATTTAAACTCACCCTCCACGGCCAAGGGGAGAGAGCTTGAAATTTCTTACACAAACTCTGCAAAATTGATCCCAAGGCTTCTTCAAGACCCAGTAAGTTCAATCTAACCATCCTCAAGCCCCCAAATCCACTGCTTGAGCTCAATTTTAGACCTCAAAATCAAGCCTGAAATAGGACATCCCTCTAGACTCCACCAAATCCAAATTAATTGCACCCACACCATTTCCCAAGTGAGAGAAAAAGATCCCTCATAGAGGCCCCATCACAAGACCCCCCTAGAGTAGACTTTAATCAACACCCCAAATTGGCCTTGGTCAATTTCATATATAAACATTTCACCACAATTTGAGGTTTCATCTAGGAGCTCTTTGGACTCAAAGAAAGCTTTTAGAAGCACCCAATCGAGGCCACACCTCTTGGGAAAAGGTATTGAACTCTCCCCTAAAATGAGCTTCTTTTAATTTTCCATGCTCATTGACTCGATTTATGATTTGATTAACCATATGGATATGTTCTCCTAATCAAGACGAGTCGATATGAACAAAACTCACCTAATTTGGCTAAGTATCGAGAGAGATATTAAGGTTTCAAGTTCAACAGTTCTAGGGCTAGAGATTCAGGGACAATGAACGCATGTCGTCCGTTTACACGTGCATCGAGCAAACGATCATGATGGAACCAGACAGAGGAGTTGAACATGAACCGCAGGTCGAGTCAGCGCTGAGGTGTCCGGCAGTGTTAAACCAGAAGACGCCGCGTGGAAAGCTTGGAGATTCCAAGGATGAGGTGGCACCGCACTAGATAAGTAGGAAATTAGGGAATTTCTTGAATTATTTAATGGTCAGAACTTTAAAAATCCATATCTTAGCGTAGAAAAATCATAAAAATAAAATTAAAATACCCACTTGCTCAGTGAACAAACAAAAATAATGTGGAAATGGTTTCATGGCTTTTTAATGCATGTACGATTTTTAATTAATTTAATGGTGTATTTCTTATTTGGATTGTTCATTTGCATAGACATTTTACCATGTCATGCGACCATATGGCTTTTGATGTATCTGTTCTTGAGCATCTTTCCTGATTTTTCCAAGGTCAAGGGGCATCTCTAACTAGAGATACCTAATTTTCAAGTTAATGGTTCTGTTTTGATATAAAAATTATAATAATTAAAATATTGATAAAAAAAATACAAAACTTTTTTTGGTAGGTTCACTGTAGTTAAAGAACCTTAGGAAAAATATAAACTTGGTTTAACTCATTAAAAATAATTTTAATTGTCAATAACCCCTAAAAATGAAATAAAATTAATTGGGAGTAAATATGAATTTAATTAACATAAAAATTATTCTCTACTATAATTTAATGTCATGGAAACTCCCCATAAAAAAATTTTAACTCATTGTAAAAATATGAAATTTATTTGATTAATTTTTACCACAAAATGGATTAATTAAGTGAAATGACATTTTTGGCTTTAAAATAATTATAATAATTAAAATAAAACTCTAAAAATCACCAAATTGGTTTTGACTGCTCCTTATGACCAGAGGAATCTAAGAAAAACAAAATTGGAGTTAAAATAAATAATTTATTTTTTAGCCAATTTTAAGCATTTAAATAATTAAAACTTAACTATAAATCATAAAAATTACAAAATTGTAAAAACACACTTAAATATCACATTTGACTTGTTAATCACTTGGAACTAATTTAAATAATTTTCATAATTCTCTAAGTTAAAATATTCATTTTTAAAGGCTTAAAATGAATTTTCTTTAATTCTCTAATAAAATAATCCTAATAATTAAATCATAAATCACAAAACTATGAAATTTATTTATTTGGGTTCCCAGGACTCAAAAAGATTTAAGAAAAATATAAAATTTAATTTTTCACTTAAATAATATTTTATATTTAATTAATATTCAAATTAAACAAATAATTCTAATAATTAAATTAAACATCTAAAAGTCATCAAATATGGTCTAAGTGGTCCTCTGATCTAGGTGGACTACTAATATTTCTCTTAAAGACAAAAATTTATTTTGTCTAAGTTATTAAATTTTAATTAAAAATCCTTATTTTTTCATTAAAAATAATTATAATTGAGGAATAAAAAATCACATTTTCTCCTTTGATGTTTTAATTAACCCGTGAGTGGCGTAACATAAAATTTCAAAGTCATTTGCATTGAATTTTATAAATTATGAAGTGTTAGGTCCTTAGAGGAAAAAAATGGTAATTTTGGAGATTTGGCCTTAATCAATATTTAGGCTCAACTAAAATGGGAAATGAGCAATGTATGATCTTAATTAACATGATTGAATGATTGAAACACAAAGGAGTAAGTGGTAGCAACCAATCTCACTTTGATCTCATTAAAGATAAAGTTATAATTCCTTAATTTAATGAAATTAGGAAGAATGGTTAAACAATAAGATATTAAGGTGAGGGTTTGATTTTGGAAGATCATAACTCACTAAATTTAAACTCTAATTAATGGTTTATGATTCAAGATAACGATCAATAGCATAAACATTTAAAATCTTTTCTTAAAATTACAAATCTACCCATTAGAGCTTACTAGTGAATTAGGTCTAATCAAATTTTATCTAATGAGGTTTAGAAAATTAACTATGATTAATTTGAAACTCTTAAAACACTACAAGACCATTCTTAAAAAATCAAAATCAGCTAAGCTTCTTAATTAAGTCAATTTGCCTCATAAAGAATTTCACCTATATAATTTATAAATAAAATATCAAGTGATAATTACCCCATCCTTAGGGTCGGCTATAACATCAGTTCATTGAGTGTAAGGGTATGATAAGAATGAGTTATTAAGCAACATAATGAATTTGAACAAACTCAGGACTTTTCAAGGAATTGTGAGATGCCCGGGGCCCGGTCCCTGGACCTTTCCCGTGCTCTTTTGGACACCTTGAAGGATAATTTGACTTATTATGCATTGCTTGAGAAATCATCTATACATTTAAATAACTAGGACCCACAAAGTTATGACATAGGATTCAATAGACCTGGGACAAACCTATCTGTAGGCTTTACTTTGTTGCAAATTATAAATGTTTTATGCAAAAGATACTAAAGTTTCAAGTGAAGGAACGAGAAAACTCAAAAGGTATGCTTTTATGGTTTATAGTACTTTCTTTTCCTGCACTTTCTCTATTGTACTTGTCATCCTTATAAGTTCGTATGTTATATAACAATTTCACCTTGCATGTCAAAACCAAAACCTTTAAGATAGCCACCAAACTAAAAGCAAAACTAAAATCAAACAAGATAAAAGTCACCTCCACAACATTCAAAATATAAGACAACTCAAAATTTAACCACAAAAAAAAGAAAAAAAAATTGCAACTAAATTAAAACATCTCTAAAGGATGATCGAGATTCCCTTAGAGGAGGTAACCTACAGTTGCTAATGAGATTTCACACGGTCTAAATGAAAGTATGAAGCTCATTGAGTTGAGTTTAGTAAATTCATTTGAAATAGTGGTGTCGAAACGAGAGAACCGTAGGATCCTAACCGGTGTCACTCTAATCAACTTTAACATCCCCCATAATATTTGAATAATGATAACCTTAGGAATTATTTGATTTTACATCAAGACCTGACACGTTTTAAAACTTAAACTCGCCACGACGAGGAGCTTGGAGCTAGCATTATGGGCAGCACAGCCATCTTCAACAACAAAACATATATACACCAGCTAAACTATTGTTTGGAATTAAACAACAATCCATAGGACTTTGATGTTGCTTGTTTATGCAACATAAATCCTCAACCTGTCTTTAGGCCTTTGTACAGCTCTGCTATGCAATTTAAGCCCTAACTTGCTTTAGGATTCTAAGGTTGTCATTCGTCATGACCTAAATCCTCACATCTTCTAGGCTATTTGTGTGATCGTTTCACACAAAATAAGCCCTAATTAATAATACTAGCAGGATGAAACAGTCAATAGCTATATTCTCCAAAACTGAAGTCAAATAATATGATAGTTTTGGAGGTCACCAAGGTTTTCCTCGAGATCTGTGACATCTCCTAGTTTTTCTCCCTTTGGATTACAAAAACAAATATTCCAAATTTGAGCTATTCCCTTTTCACACCTCTTTGTCTGATCTCTTTGAAAATTCTTATACTTTTGAAATTCTGTAAGATAATATCCCTAGATTTTTATCAAGAGTTTTCTTAGGTGACTTCAGGTGGCTTTGGTCATTTAAGATGTAATTAACTATAGGGGCTGCCTTTATAGGAAACATTTCAAGAACCCAACTTATTATAAACCATATTTAATTCTTCATATTAAATAAGAGAATTTGTGAGTCAACATAAACATGGTTTTGCAGACTTAAACAGATGTCACATAATCTTTAGTTTATTTAATTGAGCCTTATCAGTAAGTAGTGTGTTTATCCTTCAGGATAAGTACATTACTTGTAGTATTCGGTTCGTTCATTTAAATTATTGAGGATATGAGATTGGTCTAGTCTTGTATTTTCAAAATTAAAAATACTATTTTTTTCAAATTATATATATTAAATTAAATTAAAATGGGTGTTGGATATCCATCCTAGAAATTGATAACTTCACAACTCCTCAACTATTTAGTGACGACAACATCAGCGCACTGCAATTCAAAATGAATAAGAATAATAACAAATCATCATTAAGTGAATTTTAGGATTATACGGGTGCAAGCATTAAATTTAATTTAATTTATGAAAATTCAAGATTTAAGGGAAGATTCAAAAGTGCAAATTTAGATTTTTATTTTATTAAAATTGATTTTAATAAAAAATTTTAGACGCAGTCACAGATGTTGGCCAAATAGTCATCCTTAGAACAAATATCACTTTTAAAATTCATCACAGAGAACATTAATTTGTATAGTATTTATTCAAATATCATCCATTGACCGGTAACATGGGCCTTTAAACTTGAAAATCCACTAACTGGTAAGATCCTCCTGAATAGACCTTCTCCATGAGAAATGGTCCCTCTCAAGTTGGCTATAGTATGTAAGGATAGGTCTCTTGAGGACAAGTACGAGTTCACCCACATTGAATGTTCTTCAACAGACCAGTTTATTATGGGCATGGATCATCTTTGCTTGAGAGAGTTCTAAATTCTACTGCACTTCTAATCATTTTCCTTCGAGACTCTCCAATACTACAAGTCTGAGTTTGATACTGTCTTTTGTTGTAATCTGATTAGTGATGACAACTCTGAGATACGGTAATTGAAATTTCAACAAGAGTATAACCTCAAACCCATACATAAGAGCATACGGTGTACACTAACTAGGAGATCTGAACATTATCTGATGGGCCCACAAAACTTCTAACAACTTCTCGTGTCATCCTCTTTTATTCTCATCCATTGTTTTCTTCAAAATCTGCACGAGTGTCTTATTAAAAGCCTCAGCTAAGTCGTTTGCTCTAGGGTAATAAATTGTAGAGTACCTCCAATCTATCCCGTGTAGTTTAACAAAGTTGTTGATCTTGGTGCTCTTAAAGGCTGACCCATTGTCAAAAATAACTCTGCGTGGGACATCAAAGTAGTAGACGATCTAACTCTTCAAAAACTAATGAATACCGCGTTGTAACCTCTCGCAACAGCAATACCTCTGCCCACTTCGAGAAGTAATTTTTGGTCTCAAAATAAATCTATCCCTTCAAAGATACAGGGTCTATTGGGCCCATTATATTTACGCCCCAACACTCGAATGGCCACGAGGTGATGGTCGGGTGTAGCACATTTGAAGGTTGATGCAAGACCACTCCATGTATCTAACACATGTGACACTTTCTAGTTGTATCCATGTAATCTATCAACACTGCTGGACAATAATATCCAAGTCTCTTAATTTTCATCTTCATCTTTAGCTCTGATTGGTGAGCTCCACACAATCAAGCATGTAATTCCTTTACAATATCCTTTGCTTCAGCTCTGCTCAGACAACATAGCCACATCTAATCGAACAACCTTCCGTAGAGGACATTTCCTACCAAAGCATACAACATAGCTCTTCTCGTAATCTGATATGCTTCTGACTTGTCATCTGGTAGTTTGCAAATATTCTGTTAATGACCTGTGCCGATATTCAGTATTGTTTGCTACTGCAGTTATTATCTCTAGACCGTCGAGGTTGATATTTGACAAAACTTGGCATCCTTACACTATAATATTAATGGAATTCTCTGAAGAACACGCCAATTCCTTAGCAAGCTTGGCTAAAGCACCAGAATTAGTGTTATCTTCCCAAGGAATCCTATACAGTGTCTCGCTAGGAATCTGTTCTAATAACTTCATTGCGTACTGGTGATATTCTACTAATCTCAGCTTCAGAATCTTGTATTATTCGACAACTTACTGAATTACGATTTGTGAATCCCCGTAGATGGTGATGATTATTATATCCATTGATCTCATCAATTATAATCTGGTGATTAAAGCTTCATATCTACCTCATTGTTCAAGCACGAATCTGTCAAGTGATAGGAAAACCTTAACATTACATGATCTGGTGTAACGAAAATCAGACCAACCTCTGCTTTCCCTGGTAAGATTGTTTGTAATCCTTTATCCTTTCAAGCTAATGAAGCTCCATCAAAGTACATTTCCCAACGTTTGACATTGGCAGATTCTACTAGTAGTATTTGCACATCATGTAAGACATTATTGAGAGGGACCCAGCTAGTAGTTAGTGTGCTTCAAGAAAATCTGCTAAAATTGGCCCTTTGATAACACGAAGGGGTACAAAATTTATGTCAAATTTCAGTAAAATCTTCGATGACCTTGCTAAATATTTGAAAACTATTTGAATACTGTTAGTCGGGTCATCAAATATTGCAACGGATTAAATTTTAAAATAAGGGTGATCTTATAAGAAAGCATGTAATACCTGAGCTTTTGGGCAGTGAAAATTAAAGCTAGACAATGCTTCTCAATAGGAGGATACTTTACCTCTGATATGAGATGTTAGCCCCCAATTGGAGGGAATCGAGGGAATTCTAGAGTGAGAGCTAGTATCTTCCCTTCCTAGCCGGTCTTCAGAACTATTTAACTTTAAATTAACCAATGTTCATTATAGCATCTCTAGTAAGGGTAAAGAATATTATTGCTCTTATTTGGCACAACACAATATGCATACTTTCACAAAAGCCTATACCTATTACTGATTCATGATAAGGAGAAAGATATTTTCATATTTAGTGTTTTTATTCTACAAAAAGTCAAGTCTTCTTTTTAAGTTTGTTTTGTTTTTGTCAAAATATTAAAATTACCAAAAATATTTAAACTTTCTTTACTTTGAAAACGCCTTTAGTTTAAATAATTGTCTTTTTAAAAATAGAAAGTTTTCCAAAAAAATGCATATTTCATATCTTCCTTGTTGGTTCGATATTTAGGTCTTAATCAAAAAGTCTTATATTACTTGATAACGATACGTATACTTGCGTAGTATCCCAATATATATAAATTAAAAGTTAAATTCTTATTTTTCTTCAGAATCAAGTTTTTGGTTTTTTTGCAAAATAAAGAAATATAAGTGAAAAATACCATCAGAACTATTGTTATACTGTGCATAAGTATTAAGTCACGATCACTTAATAAAAAATTCCTATATTACTTGATAATGATACATATACTTGTGTAGTATCCCTGTCGACACTACTTTGGTTGCAAAGTTTCCCGTTAGAAGCTGGTTGATCGCCGAAATTGGAATCCCATCGCCCGCTTCGGAAAGGCATTTAATTTACATATATATATGAGTTTAAAAAATAGGAAATCAAATCAATCCCATATCTTTTATAATTTAAATGAAAGAGCACTACACCTCAAGCTATGTATCTATCCCGAAAGATAAACACAAGACTTGAGTTTGAGGCTCGATCAAATAAATAAGAAATATATGACATCGGTTTGGTCTGGGAAATCCATTTTATTTATAAGCCGACAAGTTCCCCTATTTAATACAAAGAATTAAATAGGGTTTATATTAAGCTGAGTTTGGGAAAGCTTCCTAGAATGGCAAGCCCTTATATTTAATTTCAACTTAGATAACCGAAGTCACCTAAGAAAACTCTCGATAAAAATTAGGGAATATTCTCTTTAAAGAGGTCAAAAGGATAGGACTTTTCAATGAGATCAGACAAAAACGTTTGAAAGGGGAATGACTCAAATTTAGAACATTTATTGTAGAATTTAAAGGAGGAAGAATTAGAGGATGTCATAAACACAAAGGAGGACCTCGGTGACTTCCCAAGCTACCATATGATTTGGCTTCAGTTATGGAGAGAAATATTTAAATTTTTTATTCTGTCAATTTTATTAGTTATGGCTTACATTTGTGTGAAACGATCACACAAATAGCTGAAAGATGTGAGGATCTAGGTCGTGATGAACGACAACCTCAGAATCCTAAGATGATTTAGGGCATAATTTGTACAGTGGAGCTATACAAAGACCTAAAGAAAAGTTGAGGATTTATGTTGCATAAGCAAACCACCCCAAAGTCCTATGGCTTGGTTATTTAAATCTAAAGAAAGGGTGGTTTAGCTGATGTAGACATGTTCTGCAATTGAAGATAGTCGTGCTACCCACAATGCTAGCTCCAAGCTCCATATCGTGGCAAGTTTAGGTTTAGGTTTTTTGATGTGTCAAATAATAATTTCAAATCACATATCCTAAGGGTCTTGATTATTTAAATGTTATGAGGCATATTAATGTTGATTAGTGCGACACCGGTTAGGATCTTATGGTTCCCTCATTCCGGCACCACTATTTTCTTTCGGATTCACTTAGTCCAACTAAATTTAGTAAACTTAACTTAATAAGTTCCATACTTTCATTTAGACCGTGGGACATCTTGTTAGCAACCGTAGGTTACCTCCTCCGAGGGTATCCTGATCATTTGATAAAGATAATTTAATTTAGTTATTTTTGTGACATTTGTGCTTAAATTTTGAGTTATCTTATATTTTGAATGTTGTGGCTATAAATTTTATCTTGATTGATTTTAAGTTTTGGTTTTGGTTTTACGGCTATCCTAGTTTTTTTGGTTTTCATGCAGAGTGACATCGTTGTTTAATATGCAAGCTCAAGGTAAGATGTACAAAAAGGTAAATGCAATAACTTAAAAGCGTACCTGTCGATTCTTCTCATTCCTCTACTTGAAAGAGAATTTAAATTGCAAGAGTAGATGAATGTTTAGCTACCAAACCCCAAGTTATGACTTTATTGAATCTCAGACGATCCTAGTGGATGATTTTAGAACAAAAATATTGTAAGTCCAATTTGCCTTCAGAATGTCCAATAGATTTCAAAATGATCGAGGCATGACACTGAGCTAGTTTGAAAATCTTTTGAAATATTCCGAGTTCATTTTTAACTTATCATATTGTTTCATTAATCATCTGAGATTGAAGTGTTACCAACCCATTGCTCTGTGAAACTTAACAATTTAAATATCCCAAGGATAGGATACCCAGTTAATCAATTGATGTTTCGTTTAAAAGTTATGTGAGTGGGTGCCCCTAAGACAAGTTTAACTCATTTAAGATTGTGGTGCCCGCAATTAAAGTCATACTCGTAGTGTTTAAAGATGTTAATCACTAGTCATGTTATCTCCTAAATTCAATCAATTAAGTTTAGACATCGAACCTATGTCACTATTACACTACTAAGCCTTTAATAATCATGATAGGTGGAATGGTGATTATCAAAATTTTGATTTAAGTCATATGTATTCTTATTGAAAGATCACATCATCATCAATCTTAGGCTCAAGATGAGTAAATTATCATCTTTGCTATCTCAAGCTCATCACTTAAGAATCATTTGATCTTAATTTACTTCCAAGTCATGAAGATTAGGAGAATTATGATCTTGTTATTGTTGTGTGAAGGTGGTGAGTGAGTTTCTACCTGTCAGTCCCATTATATTTCAATCATCCAATCATATTTATTAAGATCAAAATTTCTTATTTTCCCTTGGTTAATCCTAAATTTTAATTAAGAACCAAAATCCAAAATGAATATTTTGCCCTTGGGCTACTTTACCTCATTCCTCATTAAATAGAACTCAAATGACCTGAGCATTCAGAGTGTCATATCCATGAGTTAATTGAAACATCAGAAGATAATAATGTGGTTTTTCTTTTGTGCTTTTAAATTAAGAAAATAGGGTTTTCAAAATTAATTTATTTAACTATCCAAAATAAAGTTTTTATTTATGAGAAAATAATTAGAGGTTTCCTTGAGTCCGAGAAACGCTAAGGCAAAATTTCATGATTTTTTGAATTAAATTTTCATTATTATTATTTTATTTTAGATCAATTTCAATGATTTAGTTAAATAGAAAATAGTATTTTAATCATCAAAATTAGTTTTATAGTTTTATTAGACTTCTCTGAGTTCAGAAAACTCATAGAATCAATTTTTCTATTTTTATGACTTTTTAATTTATTTATTTTAATTATTTTAATGATAAAATAAGGAAAAATCATTTTTAAGCTTTTTAAATTTATTTTTAACTTAGAAAAATTAGGGAAAATATCCTAATGAATTCTAAGTAATAAGGGAAAATTTGTACAAATTTTGAACCATTTTTTGTATTTTTGAAAATTTTTATCATTTAATTATTTTTAATTCAAAATAAAATTTTAAAATAACATATTTTTTGCAAAAATAGATTTAATCTTTATTAAATGCCCCTGATCACAAAGAACTCAAAAAAGACTATTTTTCATGATTTTTTAATCTTATTTAATTTGTTATAATTATTTTTATACAAAAAATACAAAGTTTCATTAAAAATCAATTTTAGTAATTAAACTAAGCTAATTAATATTTAAATTTTTATGGTAAGTAAATATGATTTTTATGCACAATGTGGAATTGATTTTATCAATTTTTGATAAGTATATAATTTACATAAATTAACATAATATATATATACACTTAAGTAAATATAGAAATTTACAAAATTATTTAAGCCATCATGGTATTTTTTTCTAAGCTTCTCTCACCATAGTAAACTTACTAAAATTATTCCAATAATTTTCTAAGTGATCTTTTAATTTATATAATTAAAATGGCCAAAATGGCCGCCTTAGCTTAAAAATTAAGGTTAGAAGTGATTTCCTCTGACCTTGGAAAAATCAGAGGACATAGTCTCTGTCGTGAGGAACAAACGCTCAAAATTTCAATCCATGGTGATCAATGTTTGATAATAATAAATTAAAATACTCTAGAGAGTATTTAATTCATGAAAAATCAGGGAGTACAAAAATAATTTTAATTTTTAATTCACATTATTCTCTTGTATTCACTGAGTGAGAGGATATTTTTCTTTTATTTTTATGATTTTTTTAGAGAAAGATATGGGTTTTTGAAGTTCAGGAATTTAAAATAATTCAAAAAAATCAATATTTTTCTACTTATCAACGCAGCGACAACTCATCCTACGGTGGCTCCGAACTCACATGCAGCACACTCCCATTCGTTGCGCTCTCCACCAGGCATGCCACGTGGCCTGTGGTTCACGAACCAAGAGTCTGTCTGGCTCGATCTCCTCCATCCATTGGATACACACGTGATCGAACGACATCCGTTCATCATCCCCAGATGACCTAACCGTAAGCTGTTCACACTAAAACCTGCCTAGACTCAACCAACTCACATGAAGTTTGTTTATAGACCTTCATCTAATTAAGACAAGCACATATATATGGTTAATAACGCATGAAATCAAGCAATTACACATGGAGAGCTAAAATAAGCTCAAGTTAGGGTTATAGCAATCCGTTTCTCGGAGAGGGTAGGCCTCAATCAGATGGTTGTGGTAGCTTTGATTGAGGCCAAAAAACCTCCAGATGAAGTCCCAAACCCTAGTGAATTGTCTAGTTATGATTTTGACCAAGGTGGATTTCATGTGTTGGTCAAAAGCTATCCTAGAGGCTGTTTCAGAGGGAGCTTTGATGGGGAACCAACCCATCTTACTCTAAGGATGGTGTGTGTACAATTAATTTGAGTTTGGTGGAGTGTGGAGTATGTTCTGATCTGAGCTGAATTTTTGAGCTCAAAATTGGATTCTCACAGTAGAAATGAGAGAGGAAAGATGGATGGATTGAGCTTAAGGATGCTTGGAGAGTCTCTTGTGAGATTTTGACAGAGTTTCCCCAAGGATTTTGAACACCTCTCTTTTGGCCTTGGAGAGGGCTGATTAAATAGAAGGGCTTGGGTTGGCCACCAGGGCCAATTGATGGGTGCAAAGGGCTACTTAGGTGGAGGGCTGAGGAGCTCTGAAGATTAATTGGGATGAGCTGGCCTCTAAGGCTGAAATTGGGTTTGGTTTATGGGTGGTGGCTCACAATTTTGGCATTTTTCAGTGAGTAGGGTTGCTGTCCAGAGTAGGGGAGGTCGTCACGTAGTCAGGTGAGCCAGGGAGAGGATTAATTATGATTTACCCCTAATGGTTAGTGATGATGGAAGAATTTCTTGGTTAAGGCACAAAAATGGGATGAACTCCTTGAAAATCCATTAATTTAGGGGCCCATTGGTCCATAGCTCACTTGGGTAGATTTTGTCGGTTTAGGATGGTTTAGCCTGGACCAAAAGAGGAGTTAATGGCTGGGGAGACATTAATATGGTGACTTAGGTATGACTAAGTCAATTTTGGGTGAAGGGGTTCAAATTGCGTCATGCCTAGAAGTTGTGTTTGGGTTAGGCTAGCCATGACATTGAGCTCAATTGATTGATCAATTTGGTTCATATAATTGTCATGAGGAGTTTGGAAAAAATTTGGAGTGATTTTTAATTGGTTTGGAGGTTCAATTTGGGGGTGTTGGGTTAGAGTTAGGTTTAGGATTGGCTAAAGTTGGGTTAGGTCAAAATTGATGGTTCAAAATGGCCTAGAAGAATTTTATAAAGAGTTTTTAACATAAATTGGGTGTCAATTTTGGAGTTAGGGCATTCAATTTGGTGTGTAGGATTGTTAGGAAGAGTATACGACAAATTTTGGGGTTAGGGCAAATTTGGGGATTTTGAATGTGGGTTGAATTGAGTGAAATTGAGGGTTTAAATAGGCTAATTGAAGCTCCAATTTGATTTGTAGGATTGTTAGGAAGATTTTAGGATTCAAATTGGGGCAATTGAGTGGATCATATGCAATTGAGTGGATCATACAATTGAGTGGATCATATGGTTCAACTAGGTGAGATTAAGTCATAGGGTCAAAATTGAGGGTTTACTTTGGATCAAAATTGAGCTTAAAGCATGGATCAATTAGGCTTTCATTTGGTATGAATTGATCATATGACAGATGAATTTGAGTTTAGAATTGAAATTGGGGAGTATTGGGGCCAAATTGATGGGTATGTGAGGTGAATTTGGAGAAATTGGGCCTTTAAAGGTAATTTGGGATTTTTTGTTTGGGGCATTTTGGTCAAAGTGGTCAAATTGATAAAATTGGGTTCAATTGAAGGGTCCAAATTGGTTTTGAGGACATTTGAAATGATTTTTAAGGGTTTTAGGAAAGTTTGGACTACCAAGGGTATTTTTGTAATTTTGACAAATTTGAAGGTATTTTAGTAATTTTAGAATTTTTGGGATGTTTTGGGCTATTTTGATAATTTCAAATGTTTTGAAATGATTTTTGAATAATTTTGGGTTTTTTGGATGATATTGTGAATTTTGGTCAATTTTAGGGTTTGGGTGTGTTTAGGTAATTTGGGTGGATTTGGGGGCAAAAGGATTTGTTAGGTAATTTGGGTGGATTTGGGGGCAAAAGGCCAAGTTGTATATTTTGGTAGAATTGGGGTGCCAACCACCTTATATGAGCTATGAATCAATAAAATCCCCATTTGGGTCATCTATGTACTGGTCTTAGCTAAACCCTAGCCTAGGGTCAGTGTGTCTAGGGGACCATCTACATGAGTTTCTCAAAATATCAAGGGATCAAAGACAACAAATATGGGTTTTAGGGTTGTGAGTTTAGGGATGTGAGTGAATGTGAATGAAAGTGAGTGAACTAGCTCCAGACCAACACCCAGGGTCAACCTTAAGGCCAATAAGTCCTATGGGGACTTCCCTTGAGCTTCCTCTATAGTGGCCCCACCTACTAAATGCTAGAGGTTAGGACCAATATATGGAACTTCAAGTTAAACATAGAAGAGTTCAGAGTTTCTAAAGGTGAGGGTTCCTTTCCTAGTTTTCTAGGAATATTTAACAGAAAAATCCTATGTCTAGAACTTAAACTACTAAAGTGGGAAAACTAAATCTCAACCAAAAGTGAGGTCAACAATCCTATATTTAAATATTATAATTGTATTCTTATTTGTTTCATAGTGGAAAACTTACCTAGATTTTGCTTTGGATCAAAATTTTGACTTTGTTGCAAATTAGGAATAACTATTAAGGAAAGTAATCATATAATCACATACATCACATTTTACTTCTATATAGAAAGTTGGGATCAAAGGTTACACCAGGTTGTTCCTTTAACAAACAAACTTCATCCGAGGATGTGCTGGCCAACTAAACTAAGCAAAATTTTGGATCAAGTAGGCCCATGACTAGAGATTCCCTCATCTCCTTTAACAGAATCAAAGCGTCGTAAATGCTTAGTTTGTTCGGAGACCTCTTAAGATGAGCTACTACATTATAATCCTCTTTATTAAGGCCTCTAATTTTTAATTGATTATGTATCTCTTCCACTAGTAGAGGTAGTTCTTCTCAAGCGATTATTTGTTTTGCTTTGTATATTGGAGCTGTCCTTGGGGGTAATACCTTCCCACTCTATAAATTAATTTTTGTAATCTCTTCTTTTTTTGATGTTGTATTCAATTCTTCTAGTGTTGTTTCTGAATCTGAAAAGTCTAATTTCATTACTAGGCATTCCTTGATACTCGAGGACTGGCTCCTCACTCCAAGAAGTGTACTAACTAGCGTCATCATTGTCTTCTTCATGTTCATCAGTAGGCTTATCAGACTTAAGTATGATTTGAGGATCAATTTGGGAATCAAGATTGCTCGAGGTTAGATTGGTCACACTCAGTTATGTTATCACTAGAGACAGTTAAAACATAGTCGAAATCATAATTATTAAATTCAAAAGAATGTGGAGGGCCAAAAAGATAGTCATACACGGTCAACTGTTCGAGGAATTTCTCACCCAAATCCGAAACAACCAATCTAATAGAAGCAGCCCCTATCCTACCCCTAGTGTTATTGGTCTTCATCTCATGCATGATCTCGTTCTTTTTTTTCTCCGGCTGCGGTGAATTTTCTGGTGTGATCTCCATTTTTTGTCTAGCAAGTTGTAGACATTGAATGGGTGCTTGTGTTGATTTGGTCTGAATCTGGTCCAATATCTTCTTGGATGATCTGCTCTAAATTGTGCTCCAACCACATTCCTCTGAATATGGCTCTATCAGAGTTATTGAATTGGCTGATATCATATTTACAGAACATCTTTCAGGTTCTTTTAAATTCCCTCTTTGAGATTCCTCTTGAGCCAATCCTTGAAACTGAAATATCTCTCTATGGTGTGTCCAAGGAGTTTGTGGTATGGACAATAGTTGGGGTAATCCTTCTTATCAACCTCTTCTAGTTTCCTCGACTCTCACAATCTGAACTCAGGCTTCTTCATTAAATTTATAAACATCTTTGGCACAGCTTCATCCTTGAAAGAATACACCTTGTTCATTTGTTCTGTAAATGTCAGACCCTGTCTACCATCTGTCTGGTAAGATCCTTTCTAATATGACTGTTGTCTAGACTGACTATACTGTTGAGTCTGCTGCTACAGACGAAATTGATCATGCTGTGATGATTGCTGGGAACTCTAACAATGCTGCTCAACTTAAATCCTCATTAGCTGCTTGCCCTTATCAGCTGTTGCTATTGTCCCAGATTACTTCTCAAATGTCCTGACTGCTCTGGACTTCTCAGTCTTTTCCTGGGACTCCATATGCTTATCCTCCTTCTACAAGTTGTTGTCCTTACTGAGTAACTTCTTGAACGACTTTATTGTGAGTCCCTTGAGCATGAAAGCTACTGGTCAATGGATGTTTTTCAGTAGAATCTCAATCACATGTTTCTTGTGTAGTTGGAGTTCACACTTCATGCTTAAGTTTCTCCACCTCAAGAAATAGTCAACCAAGCTCTCATTAGGCTTCTGTATTTCCACCACAAGATCTCTTATGGTGACATGATGTTGTGCTCCAGAAAACCAGTTCACAAACAAGTGCTCCAACTTGACAAATGCCTTTACTGATCCATTGGGCAAGCCGACACACCATTCAAATTTTTTTCTTGATAAACTACTGACCAATTAACTGAAAAACAATGCTTCATTGCCTCTAGCAATACAACAAGTGGCTCCAAAGTGAGCTATATGCTAAACGAGATGTTTGCTCCCATCGAACGTCTTGAAGTTTGGTGGCAGAAAGCTCTTGGGGTAAGGAACGACATCAAATTCCTTCGGGTAAGGTCTACCCTTTGAAATTGATGCACCACTCTTAAACTAGGCTAAGGCTTTCCTCACTTGTTGTTTGACCATCTGCCTAGTGTCTTTCTTTAGTACCAAACTTTGGATTGAATCTTTCATCTATAGTTTTCCTCTAATAATAGAAAAAACCTTCATTCTATCATCTGTAATATGCACAACCTCGAGCTGATTGAACTCTAGTGAAGCTATTTGCTGCGACTGAGACTGCTTGTGCACTGTAGCCACGGCGGTCGTGGTGGCAGCCATCTCTTTCATCCTTTTCTCCATTCATAGAATCTATTCATATCTTAGTTGAATGGCCCTTTTTATTTTATCCACAGTGTTCTCCTCAGAAAGTGGAGCATCGCGTGTAGATTTAGTATCTCGAGTTCCAATGATAGTAATTTCCATGAACTCCTCATTGAGATAACCCTTGAAATCAAAATCTTCATCATCATCAACACATACTCCTCGCCCTTTAGCCAATTCTGCAATCTCAGCTTTGAGCTTCCCTACTTTATCATTGATTAATTTCTTTGGATTCTTGAGATTTGGAGGTCTCTCTTGAACATCATCCTGTTGTATGGCAGACTTTGTAACAACGACGGTAACAACCTCATGGGCTCATCAAAATGTACTGGTGCAACACCCATGGGCACCCACACTCTCTTCATTGACATCGATGCTTTAAGTTAGAGTGTCACAGTGGAGGCAGTGATGTGTTAAAGAGAAGTATGCTCCCCATGGTGCAGACCAAGTACACAGATAACGATTCTTTTCTCCTTTATCCTTCTTTGAAAAGTTTTCACGAATGTTGGTGGGTGGTATCCTCGGACCCAAACTTGATTGGACTGGTCAACATCGTACAGACTTCATAGCAACAATGGTAGAATCTGTGATGGTGGAAATACTATCAACATGGCTCCCAAGCTGGAATCAAACTGGAACACGGGCTAGAGACACTTCAACTATTTTCTGGAGTTGTCGAACAGTTTTGATATCCCTCAAGATTTCTTTCTTCATATTGGGAGAAACTGCACACCCAACTTGCTTGAGCAACTTAGCAATAGTACATCCCTTCTTGACAGCTAGTCTTTCAAACACTGTATGAACTTTGGTGATAGAAATAGGCTTCTCCCTCTTCTTACCATGATCTTTTGGTGATAACACAACAGCGACATTCCTATAGATGCTCTCATCCCCAGTGGTATCCATCAATGAATGAAACCTACTTCCTCATAGAAGATGGGTTACCTCAGATAATATGAGCTCCTCCTAGTGAGGAATTTCATAAATAAGGGCTATCTCTATAGCCTGAGCCTTAACGACCCTCTGAATCTTCCAATTTTGATTTCTTTTTTGCAACTTAGTTAGCGGATTAACCCCAGAAGTAGAACCAACCTTAAATACTGACGATAAAGTAGTGAATCCATCAACTAAATCCTCTTCAATTAAAACTTATTTTCCTTTGGCAGACAGTACGGTTGGAACAGTAACAGTGAATCCGGCAACTGTAGGTGTAACGACTCTCAAGCGGACAAATGCAGGGATGATAGACAGAACGAGTGTCGGGGCGGTACTGATCTTCACCTTCTTGTAAGAAGTGAAGTCCTAGGGACAGTTCAAATCAAACTCAGGACAGCTCTTGAACTTCTGGAGTAGCAACCTTCATAATGACGAATAGGGCTGCTAAGTACTAGCTCAAATTCATCAAACCTAGCTCTAACCTTGATCATCGGTGCAATGTTACGGCATCATGACCGGTATACAAGTTGCAGGATAAAGTGAGAGTGGGGAACGCCATTATAGCAGCTAAAAAGGAAAAGCTCCGAGGGTTACTATCGGTCATCAGTTTGTAATTTCAATTTGAACACTAAAAATTAACAAAGGTCATTCAGTGGACTGAGCACATCCTTTCTTATTTTCATTTTTAAATTTATTATTAATTTATGATCATAGAGTTAAAAAGTTTTGATTAAAATTTAAATAAGGCGAAGAGACATAATGACTTAGCTTGATTCACAAAATAGTAATCCAAACCCGAAAGATACGAGGAAAAGGTGAAGTTGAGGACCCAGTGCGGGACCAAATTCACAACGCACATCACCCAATGGAAATAGTCCACCAACACACTTATTATGGGTCCAACCCCACACAGAAAGATAAAGTCCTAAAGGACTTCTGAACCTCTCTGTTTAAAGGTTATTAAGCAGACGGTCCTAAAATCCAAAAGAGTTGATCATACTCACCCAAGAAAGAAATGAGCAAAGCTTGCCAATAGAAAAAAGGTAATCTGGTCCATGAGGGACATTGACACATTTTTGATATATGAAGACAAGACTTTCTAATAATAATAGAGAGAGAAACTAGTCCTTTGTGGAGTCGCCAGAAACTGTCGGTCGCAGGAATGTTTAAAATGTGAAATTTAACTTTATATATATATATATATTTATTATATTTTTGAAAAAAAATATTTTAATTTATGAAAATACGAGACCGAACCGTTCACTTATAGATAATAGTCTCAATAAAAGAGCACAACACTGCAAGTGACATACTTATTCCGAGGAATAGACGTATCACTTATCTGTGATGCTTGGTTAAATAAATTAAAGAATTTATGACATCCATTTTAGTTTGAAAACCTCTATTTGAACGACAAGTTCCCCTATCTAATTTGAAAGATTAGATACCTGGGTTCTAAAGTTTCTTATAAGGGCAGACCCCTATAGTTAATTACATCTTAAAATCTTAAATGACCAAGTCAAGTTCACCTAAGAAAACTCTCGATTTAGATCAGAAAATATTGTCTTCAAGAATTTCAAAGGGAAGGACTTTTCAAAGATTGGACCAAGAAGTATCAAATGGGAAAAGCTCAAATTTGGAACATTTTTATGAAATTCAAAAGGAGAAAACTAAGGGGCTGTCACAGATCCTAAGGAGAACGTCAATGAATTTTTAAGATACTCTAAGGTTTAGCTTCAGTTTCGAGAAGGAAATTATTGAATGTTTCATGTCGTCAATTATTATTATTTACATGACTCAATCATACAAATAGCCTGAAAGATAAGAAGATTTATGTCGTAATGAATGATAACCTCAGAATCCTAAAACGAGTTAGAGCTTAATTTTCACAACATGATTGTACAAAGGCCTAAAGATGAGGTGAGGACTTATGTTGTACTAGGAAAACAACCTTGAAATCCTATGGCTTGTTTTTTTTTTCTAAGAAAGAATTTTTTTGTTGTAGATCCACTTGTTATTGTGGAATGTTTCCCTCATAGTTAGCTCCAAGCTCCTCGTCGAATTAGTAGTCCTAAAGTTTAAGGTTCAAAGGTTAAGATGACAAGTATTTTCATTTAATATAGGGGGGTTAAAGTTGATTAGAGCAATTCCAGTTAGAACTCCACAGTTCCTTTATTCTGGTACCACTATTTTCTTTTGAATTTATTTAGTTTAAACAAGTTGTTAAGCTCATTTAAACTAGGGAGATCTCATTAGCAACCGTAGGTTACCTCATCCAAGGGACTCCCGTAAATTCAAAAGGACGTGTTCTGGAATCGTTGGTTTCATTATTTTTTAACGTGTTTTTCAATTTTAGAAAAGTTTTTGAAGGTAAAACAAGTACAGGTAAGAAAATGCAGTAAGATGAAAGAAAAGGAAGTTGTATTGCAAAAACGTAAATGTTTACCTGTCATCTTCTTGCACTCCCACTGAAATGTTAGAACTTATGACACATATAATTTTGCAAGAAATTTAAATAAATTGCAGGAAGGGAAAGCGAGAAAACCAATTTAATGTGTATTCACCGAGTTCTAAGTCATAACTTGGTGGATCTCTAAAGGTTTTAATGGATGATTTTCTTGAACAAAGAATAATAAGTTCACTTATTCTTCAAAGTATTCAAACGATCTTAAAAATGTTTGGGGCATAACCCTAATAACTTTTAAAATCTTTTGAAACATTTTAAGTTCATTTGATCTTATTATAGTTTTCAAGTAATCATCCAAATTCAGGTTTAGTCTCAATGAATTAATACATCCTAAGCTTAGTGAACCTTGATACTTTAATTATCCATATGAGTGGGGTAATTATCGCTCGATGTTTCATATATGAATTATGTGAGTGGAGGTCCCTAAGGGAAAATTGATTTTTTTAGGAATTTAGCCAATTGAAATTCAGAGTTGGGCTAGCAATGTTTTCAAAATGTTTGTGATTAGTTATATTATCTTTTCTAACCCTCATTAAACAATCTTGGATTAAGCCCATTTAAATTTCATGGGTAAATTTGTAACTTTAAGAATGTTAAATTAAATTAAATTTTATTCTGATTGAAAGATCACACTTATTTTTTCAAGACCCATTAGGGGCTTCAAATAGGTTATTATCTTACTGGCTTAAGCCCTCTACCTCAGGCTCATCTAATATAAATAACTTCTAAATATAATAATTAAGGTAAATTACAATTATACCCTTGTTGTGGAAGAGTGAGGAATCAGTTTGTACCTCTTCCTCCCATTGTGTTTCAATCATCCAGAAAAGTTAATTATGATCATATATTGCTCATTTACCCTTGAATTTAGCCTAAATATTAATTAGAGCTCAAATTTCATAATTACCATTTTGCCCTTTCTGGACTTATCACTTCATGAATCCTTAAATTTAACTCAAATGACATTAAAATTTTTATGCTACCCCACTCATGGGTCAATTAAAATATAAGAGGAGCAAATGTTTTTTTTCTAAATTTATTTAATTTATATAATTATTTTAATCCTAAAATAGGATTTTCATTGTTAATTTATTTATTTAATCAATGTAAAGTTTCTTTTGTTCATGGAAAAATTATTGGAGGTTCACCTAGGTCAAAGGACCACTTAAACAAAATTCAATAATTTTTAAATTATATTTTAATTATTATAATTATTTATTGATTTTAATGATTAGTTAACATATAAAATATAATGTTTTTTTACAAAAATCACTTCTTATATTTTTATCAAATCTCTCTAAGTCCAGAGAACTTAGAGAAATAAACTTTTCTTTTTTTTTTTACTCTTATTTTACTTACTATAATTATTTTAATGGAAAATTAAGAAAATTACAATTTTGGCATTTAAAAATACATAACTAAATTAGAAAAGTTAGGAAAAATATTTTAAAGGGCCCCATGTGATCATCGAACATTTAGGAATACTTGGTGTAGTTTCATATTTTTTTTTAGTTTTTAATCATTTTTAATTATTTTAATTTAAAAGTAGCTAAAAAATGAACTATTTAGTTTAAAATAATTTTTATTTTTCTTAAGTGCTCCTAATCACAAAAAACTCCGAAAACTAATTTTCATAATTTATCTATTTATAGATAATGTATTATAATTTTTTAATACAAAAATGTCATTTTACTTAGAAAATTTACTTTAGTGATCAATTTAATTCAAATGAGTATCAAATTTTTAGAAAGAGTTAAAATGGATATTATATACTTTGCGGAATTATTTTTTGCATTTTTTTGAATTATATTATATTTATTTTTTTATGAATTTAAATTACTTAATTAGCTCGAAAATTATGTACAAGCATTAACATACATTTTATAATATTTTTAAAGTCCTCTGACCACAGGGAACCTATCAAAATAAGTCTCATTTTTTCTGATTAATATTTGAATTTATAGAGTTATTTTAAGCAAAAATAGACAACAAGGTATGAAAATTAGGATTTCAAAGCTAGAGATACTCTCAAACCTTGGAAAAATCAGAGACATCCTTAATGGCATGAGGAATCAGGATCTAAAGTTTCAAACCATGGTGATTAACATTTACTTAACTAGAATTAAAATATTTTAGAGGGTATTTAATTAATTGAAAATTAGAGACATTTTAAATAATTTTTATTTTTATTCCACATTATTCTCCTCTATTTACTAAGCAAGATGGTATTTTTGTTTTATTCTTATAATTTTTCTACACCAAGTTATGAAATTTTTGAGTTAACTAAATTAAAATAAATAAAAAATGACATATTTTCCTACTTATCCATGTGGCAGTTAGGTCAACCTACGGTGGCTCCGAAAGACTACGCCGCACTCTCTAATTTGTTACACTTTACACCTCAGCGTGTTACGCGTCTCGTTGTTCATGAACAAATATCTTGTCTGACTCCTCCTCCGTTGTTCGATCACTACACACGCAAATGGATGACATCTGTTCATCATCCCCATCTGTTCTAACCTAAAAACCACCCACACTAAAACCTTAAGATCTCTCTCAATACTCAACCAAGTCACATGGTGTTTATTGCTACAACTTCATCTAGTTCAGATGATCCTATCTATATGGTAAAAACAGTATGAAATACATGTTCTCTACACAATTGATGAAAATGAAGACATTTTTAGGCATTTGAAATATACCTTTGCCCAAGAGGTGAGACTTTTATTGGGTGCTTGTGAAAGTTTCATTAGAGTCCAACAAACCTCCTCAAAGTGTTAGTTTGCTCTAATATAAGCTCTGAATATGGTTTTGATCAAAAGGTTGTGCGACCTTGGTCTAAAGGTGGGTTAGCGGGATAAAAAGAGGGGGTTTTGATGGATAACTTCCTCATTTGGCCTAGGGAAGCGTTTAGGTTGTTTAAATTGAGCTTTGGTGGATTTTAATGGAGTGACAAGAAAAGCCCTGAATTTTGAACTCAAAATTGAGCTCTGACAGTGGATTTCAATGGGGGAAATGGTGGGATTGATCTTAGGAAGTCTTGGAAAAGCTCTGGAAGCAATTTATCAGAGTCTCCCCAAGGTTTAGTGCACTCTTTATGTTTTGGCCATGGGAGGTGGTGGTTAAATAGACACAACCATTGTGGCCACCAGGGCTGGCCAGTGGATGTAAAAGGATGCTTAGATGGAGGACTGAGCGAAGTCAATGACCATTTTGGGTGAGCCAACACAGGGAGTTCCGATTTTGGGTTTAAGTCTTAGTGCGGCTCTTCATTTTGGAGTTTTTTTATGATTAGGGTGGCTGGCCAGGCCAGGGCTGGTAACTAGGGTGGTAAAGGGAGCCAGAGGAAGCTTAATGATGATTAGCACTGAGGTTTGATAGATTGTGGCAAAGATCCACTTGGTTTAGATACTTATGGGATAAGATTCCCTAATTCAAGTGACCCTTGGTCCATGGCTCAACTAGGTTGGGCAAGGTGGATCTAGCTTGGTTCTTAGGGCTCAAATGTTGGCTGTGGTGACCATGGCTTTGTCAAATTTAGGGTTTGGGTTGAAAATTGGGCTTTTGGTTTGAACTTGGGCCTTGGATGGGTTTGGGCTAAGACTTGGGTCAATTTATTGATTAATTTGATGTGGATTACTTTCATGAGAAGTTTTGAAAAGAAATTGGGTTGTGATTTTGAATTGATTAGGAGGTTCAAATTAGTGGAATTTGGCTCATGGTCAATATTGGGGCATTAGAGCAATACTTGGGTTTGGATTGGGCTAGGGTTTGGGTTTGGTTCAATTGATGGATCAAATTTGTTCCATGGATTATAATGAAAAGTTTTGGATATCAATTGTGGTGAACTTATGGAGTTATGACGTTTAATTTGGTGATATTTGGACTTTAAGGCAAAATTAAGAATTTTGATTTAGGCGGGATTTGGGTGAGGTTTGAGTTTAGTTTAAGGCCAATTGAGGACTCAAGTTTATCAAGGGGAATATTATAAACATTTTGTAACTCAAAATTGGGGAAATTGGTTTGGTTATGCGATTCAATTCGGGTGAATTTGAGTATATGGTCAAAATTGAGAATTTTATGTGGGCTTGAATGTTGTGTCAATTATGTTCAATTTGACTTCAATTGGGCTTCAATTTGTCTTTAATTGTTATTTTTCATGATTAATTTTGATTTGGAATTGAAATTGGGGAATATTGAAGTCAAATTGGTGGAAATTAGAGGTAATTGGGCCTTAAAGGGAAAAAATAGGGATTTTGGTCAAAATTGGTCAAATTGGACTTCATGAGTGGCCAAGATTGGTTTTGGAAGTGTTTGAAATGATTTGGGAGGCTTTGAAAAAATTATGGCCACCAAGGGCATTTTGGTAATTTTGGCAAAGTTAGGGGTATTTTGGGAATTTTGAAAATATTGGAAAGTTTTGGGCTATTTTAGTGATTTAAAAGAGTTTGAAATAATTTTTTGGGAAAAATTTGGTAGTTTAGGTAATTTTTAAAAATTTATGGTTTTAAGGGTAATTTGGTAGTTTTGAAAAAGTTTAGGGGCAGAAATTAGGGGGCAGAAGGCTAAATTGGGTATTTGGGCAGAATGAGATCAATTGAGGATGATAATCATAAAATTACCCTTTTTTGAGCCATGAGACCAAGGGAACTCCCATTTTGGATCATCCATGTGTTGGTCTTAGTGAAACCCTAGACTAGGCCTAAGGGTTTAGTGGACCATCCACATGAGTTTCCAAAAGTGTAAGGGATCAAGCTAGGCATGTTGGGGTTAAGGTTGAGGTTGTGAGTGCAGGTGAGGGGTATTAAGTGTGTGTGTGCAAGACTGACCAAGAAGACCACACCACCTCCACCTAGGGCTAACCCTAAAGCCAAACAGTCCTATGGGGACTCTTCTTGAGCTCCCCTATATTAGCTCCACCTACTAAGTGCTAGAGGTTCAAACCAACATGTGGAACTTCATGATTAGCAAATAAAAGTTTTAGAATTTCTAATTATGAGGGTTCCATTACTAGTCTTCTAGGAATTGTCAATAGGAATGTCCTATGGCTAGATCCTAGGCTTCTAAAGAAGATACTAGTCCTCAACCAAAAGTGTGGTCAACAACAACTTAAATAGAATTTGCTTTTGAGTTTAGCAAGCAAATCTAAATAGTCCAACTATCCTCATGCGATCGATACTGGGGTTTTTTAAAGAAAATCCTATATTACTTGAAATAATACATATACTTGTGTAGTAACCCCAGTGTTTAAACTATTTTATAAATTTTATAACATTTTTATTTTGCACATTAGCCGCAAAATATAAATTTGATCAAGTTCTTGGTCATCTTTTGGAAGCTAAATCACTGTGTAATTGTGGGTCGGATCAAGTTTTTGGCGCTGTTGCCAGGGATAGGTAATAAAATCTTATAAATTTGGAAAGTAAACTTTTTGATTTGAAATTTTGTTTGAATTGCAAATTTTAATTTTATTAAATATTAAATCCAAATAAAATTAAAATTTTAAAAAAATAAAAATAAAAATCTGAAATTTTTTTCTTATTTTGTTGTGTTATTTTATTGTCTAAAATTTTATCATTTGTATGGCTAGTTCGGGATGTGAAGGCTTAGTTCCCTACAATTTTGAATTAGAACGTACTATAAGAAAATTTTGAAAAGAAGGAAGACTTCATAATTTTCAAGATATGATGAACACTTCACAAAACAATATTGAAATTCCAAATGTTGAAAATGAACCTCATAATTTTCAAAAACCATTAATGAATTATGCAAACCCCATGCTCGATGAAATTCATTTAAGTATGCAAAAGAAATTCATTTAAGTATGCAAAATTCTATTTTAGGGGGTAACTCATTTGAACTTAAACCTGCAATAATATAAATGGTACAAAATAATCAGCTTGCGGAACACCAAATGAGGATCAAAATTTACATCTTGTATGCTTTTTTAGAAATTTATGCTACATTTAAATATGATGGTGTATTAAATGATGTTGTCAAACTTAGAATTTTTCCATTTTCATTAAAAGAAAAAGCTAAGATTTGGTTAAATTCATTATCAACTGGATCTATTAGAACTTTGGGAGATTTGGCACAAAAATTCCTGGCTAAATATTTCCTACCTTCAAAAACTATTAAACTTAGAAATGACATTAAATCTTTTACTCAGTATAAAGGGGAGTCAATTTATGAAGCTTGGGAAATATTTAAGGAACTCCTTAGAAAGTGTCCACATCATGCTTTACGAGACTGGTTAAATGTTTAAACTTTTTAGAAGGGGTTAGTTGGATCTCTTGGATCTATCATAGATGTTGTTGTTGGAGGTTCAGTAATTTTTAAACAATTTGATGAAGCTTGTGCTTTGATTGAAGAAATGAATACAAATAATTTTCATTAGTTTTCTGAAAGGTTAAATCTTAAGAAAGTAGCCATTATTCATATTAATGATGCTATTTTGATTGTTTCTTTCTGCATTCTCTAAGAAAATAAACCAAATTGCAATGAATTTTTCTCAAGCACCTCAATTGATTGAAGAAAATTCATCATCACAAATGCTTGATTCTCAAACTTCATTAGAAAATAGAAATGTTATTAATAGACCTAATAACCCATATTCCAATTATTATAACTCAGGTTAGAAAAACCATCCAAACTTTAACTAGAATAAATTATATTGGTGGAATTCAATAATGGGAGAACAATCAAGGAAACCCATTGAGAAATTGGAACAAGCAGGGCAATTCTAACTTTATGCCTACTTGCCCTCTTAGATTTAAAAGTAATCAACAAGTTAAGGAGAAGAAATTGTCTTTAGAAGAAGTGGTGTTACAAATTGGTGATCAATTACAAAATCAGAGTGATGCTATAAGAAGCATAGATAATCAACTGGGATAAATTGCTAATGCACTTAGCAATAGGCCTCAGGGAACACTTCTTGGTAATGTTGAGATCAATCCTAAAGATAAAAGTAAAGAGCAAAAGCAACTTAAAGTTGTCCAACTATGAAGTGGGAAGGGATTGAGTGTTGGTGTTCAACAAGAAATTGAAGTTGAGGGAGAAGATAAAGAAACTAAAAAACTGAATAAACTATTCCTAAAGAAGTGGAAAAATATATTTCTCTAACTAAGAAGAATGAAAAAATACCACCACATCCTTTTCCTCAAAGACTTAGACAACCGAAACTTGATAAAAATTTTTTATGATTTGTTTAGATATTTAAAAAGCTTACAATTAATATACCTTTTGTAGAAGCTTTAGAACAAATGTCAAGTTATGCAAAGTTTACGAAAGAAATTTTAAATAAAAAAAGGAAGTTTGAAGTTTATGAGACTGTTGCACTAGAATAAGTCAATGGATGGTGAATTTTTCTTGATTATAGAAAATTAAATTCGACCACTATGAAAGATCATTTTCCTCTACCTTTTCTAGATCAAATGTTGGATAGATTAACTTGGCACCATTAATTTTGCTTTTTGGATGGATATTCTGGATACCACCAAATACCTATTGCTCTTGAGGATCAAGGGAAAATAATATTTACTAGTCCTTATGAAACTTTTGCTTTTAGAAGAATGTCATTTAGATTATGTAATGCACATGCAAGATTTCAAAG
This sequence comes from Phalaenopsis equestris, assembly GCF_001263595.1. NCBI lineage: Eukaryota > Viridiplantae > Streptophyta > Magnoliopsida > Asparagales > Orchidaceae > Phalaenopsis > Phalaenopsis equestris. The sequence continues at coordinate 86,494 of NW_018250364.1, read as the reverse complement.
ATGTATGATGTCAATTTTCTACTATCTAATTGAGAAAGGAATTGAAGTTTTATGGATGATTTCTCATTTTTTGGAACTTCTATCAAGATCATTTAATGAAGGTTCTAAAATGCTATGAAGAAACAAAATTTGTTCTTAATTTGGAAAAATGTTAATTTATGGTTGCAGGAGATATTGTTTTTGGGCAGAAGATTTCTGAGAAAGGCATGAAAGTAGATCCTGTAAAAATTCATGTCATTGTTGAATTACCACCCCCTAATGATGTTAGAGGGATAATAAGTTTTCTGCAACATGATGGTTTCTATAGGTGTTATATTAAAGACTTTCCTAAAATTTTCAAGCCTTTATGTCAACCGTTGGAAAAATATGCTAATATTGATTTTAATGAGGAATGTCTTAATGCTTTTAATTTATTGAAAGAAAAAATAATCACTACACTTATTATTATTTGACCTAATTGGAAAAAACCTTTTGTAATATGTGTGATGCTAGTGATTATGCTATTGGGGTTGTTTTAAGGCAGAAATATGATAAAAATTTTAAAGCAATATACTATGCTAGTTAAACCCTTAATGAAGCACAAATTAATTACATTACTACTAAAAATGAATTTTTAACTATAGTATATGCTTTTGATAAATTCAAACCTTATCTTATTGGAGCCAAATGTATTATGTATACTGATCATTTTGCTATAAAGTATTTAATGATGAAGAAGGATGTAAAATCACAATTAAATAGATGGGTCCTTCTAATGCAAGTGTATGATTGACAAGTTGTGGATAGGAACGGTACTGATAATCAAATAGCTGATCATTTGTTAAGGATTGAAAAGGAAAATGATAATTTTAATGATAAAATTAATGAATTCCTGATGAACAATTATATGGATTAATGAATGGCAAGTTCTGTGGTATGTTGATATAGTTAACTATTTAGTTAGTAATATTTTAGCTCAAAGACTTGATAGCCATCAAACTAAAAAGTTCGTTCATGACTCTAAATATTACTTATGGGATGACCCTTATCTATATAAACAATGTAAGGAATTAATTATTTGAAGATGTGTACCAATTTAAGAAACCCAAGAAATTATACAAAAGTGTCATAAATCTGACTTTGGGGGACATTTTGGGGTTGATAAAACTGCATTTAAAATTTTGCAATATGAATTTTATTGGCCTACACTATTTAGATATGTTAATTATTATATAAAAACATGTGATAGATGTCAAAGAGTAAGCAATATTATGAGAAGAATGTAATGCCCCTAAATTTTACCCTTCAAGTTGAAATTTTTTTATTTTTGGGGTTTAGATTTTATGGGACCATTTATACGATCTTCTGGAAAACTTTATATTTTAATAGTTATGGATTATGTTTCAAAATGGGGATTGAAGCAGTAGCTTTTCCTTGATGTGATGTTAAAAGTGTTACAAAATTTTTAAGGAAAAATATTTTTACAAGATTTGGAATGCTAAGAGTAATCATTACAAATGGGAGAAGTCATTTAAAGAATAGAATAATTGAAACATTAACTCCAAATTTTGGAACCAAACATTAAATTGTCACAGCTTATCACCCTCATACTAGTGATTTAGCAGAAGTATCCAATCGAGAAATTAAAAGAATGTTGGAAAAAACTGTAAATCCTAATAGAAGAGATTGGTCTATCAGACTTGATTCTGCATTATGGGCTTATAGAACTGCTTACAAAACTCATATAGGAATGTCGCCACATAGGCTCATATTTGGAAAAACTGTTTATTTGCCTATTGAATTAAAGCACAAAGCTTATTGGGCATAGAAATATTTTAATTGTAATCTAAAAGATGCTGGAGAAAAATAATTATTGCAATTAAATGAGCCTAACGAGATGAGGAATGAATCTTATGAGAATGTATGAATTTATAAAGAGAAAATAAAAATGAGGCATGATCAACCAATTCTAAAAAAGAATTTCAAGCCTAGAAAAGAAGTTCTATTATTTAATTCAAGATAGAAAATATTTCTAGGGAAAACATAATTCTAGGTGGTCAAGACCATTTATTGTGATAAGTGTTTATCCAAATGGAGCAGTTGATATTGAAATTTCAAGACTGAAAAGATAATTAAGGTAAATGGACAAAGGTTAAAAGCTTATATAAGTGGAGATAGTCCTACATTTTAGGAGATCTTAATGTTGGTGTTGGGTCAACCAAATTATTAAAACATTGGATATGTCAGGCTGACGACATTAAACCAAGCACTTTGTGGGAGGCAACCCATATTTATTGATGTTATTGACTTGTTTGTTGATTATTATTGTGATGAGTTATTGTAAGTTGGAGTCTTACATGATTATGTTGGTACAAAACATTACTATATTATTAGAATTAAATATTAGAAGAAACAAATTTGAATTTTGATAAAGTTGGCCTAACGCTATAGAGCCATAGTTCGAGTAACTTCCTTTGAACTGCTAAAGTTTAGTTTTCTGCCCTCTTTTTCCCTATAAATTTGCCTAGGATGGGAAAGGAAGCATTCCTTCTACTTTTCTAAGCAAATTGGAGAAATTTGAGAGTGAAGAAAGCAATTTCTACTTTAAGGATCATTAAGAGCAAAGGCAATGGGAGATTTGAAGTTAAGAAGATGGTGCATAAGGATGCTCAGATTTATTTTAATGGATTTCTTGCATTGAGTTTGGAGTGACTTATGGAAAAACTTGGGAAGACTGAAGGTGATATCTCTCAATTATACCAAACTTGAAAACTTGTTCCACTAATATGAGCATTTAGATTGGCAATTGAAACTCAAATTCCACAATTTGACATGTTTTCAAGATTTTTAAGTGACCGTGTAGAGCACAAACAAGTGGATAGATGAAAATTTTTTTTTGAAATTTCCTCGCGCCCATTTCTATCATTCCTATGATCAGAATTATTTAGTGGGTGAATAGGAGAATGACACCTCTGATCATAATTGGGTCTAATTAATTTTGTAGAAAGATAAATGTGTTAGTAACAAGTTCTATTATGCAGTGTCTCGATGTTGTCTTTGTTAAGGCTTTAGAACTTCTAAATGTTGTGTTTATGTTCTATTG
>NW_018250364.1:68988-83368 GCF_001263595.1 Phalaenopsis equestris | reverse complement strand
ATATATATATATATATATATATATATAACTTTGTTCTATCGTTTGTATTAAAAATATTATTAATATAAGAGAACCAATTTTATGTTGTTGTTAAATGAAGACCTTATGTGATGAATCGAGTAGTTTATTGTTAGACATTGGAATGATGTCAAACCCAAAAATGGCCATTAAAACTAGAAAATTAGACTTTAAACTTCTTAGACTTTTTGTTCTATGTCATGATATAAAAAAATTGTAAAATTCTGGGTTCATTTGAATGGCGCTATATCGCCGAGCCAACCCGAGAGCAGGTTTTAGGGGTTGAGCCGCCTGTTGACACAATTTTTTACCTTGTTTCATCTTCTTCCTCTATTTTTCACATTTTCCCCCCTTGGGCTTGGATTTGTTCTTGATTTGCTTGGAGAAAAGACATCAAACTTTAGATGTCATCGTCTTTGGGTAAGATCTTCATCTTTGCTTTAGAATTTTTTTTTATTTCACCATGGATTTCTTCCAAATTGAGGGTATGGCCGAATATTTCAAAATTTGGTGGAAGTGGTAAGAAATACATGGTTGAATGATTATTTAGTTTAGAATGTGTTTGTTGGAGCCTAAAAATTATATATTTGAGATTTATTGGAAATTTATTTGAAATTTCTAATTTATCATGGCTCCTAAAATGAAAAGAGGAAAAAAAGAGTTTTTGATGCTGATAAATTCACTAGCATGAAAGCACAGGACCGATATAGTGATATGCAATCTAAGAAACTAATTCCAAAACGAAGTTTCCTTTGTCGTGATAGAACGATAGAATATATGATTGTAGAGCCACAGTGGGAGAGTTTTTGTTATTTCACTATTTGTTGTGATTTCTATTTTTAGAGAATTCTATGCAAATTTACCTGATGAATTTGATGATTTGGTTTATATGAGAGGACAACATGTGGATATAAGTTCTGCTCGAATAAATCACATTTATAAGCTACATAGTGTTCTTACTTATTTCTATTTTAAGTTTCATCCTACTAAAAAGGAATTGGATGAGATTATGCAATTATTTACTTTGGTAATGCAATATGGAAGACTAAGAATGAGTTCCAGGTAAACTTTTCTTTCTTAAAGCTAAATGTTCGTTCTCGTGCCTAGCATTATTTTATTTCTGGTAAGTTTCTTCCTACTAATCCTTGTAGTGAGGTAACTGGAGAAAGAGACACATTGAAAAAATGCATTCAGATGAACAAATCAATTGAAATTGGCTCTTTAATTTACAAGAATAAGCTTATTTCTTTGAAGGGGGAAACTATTGGAGGTATGGGTTATCCTACTCTTATAACTACCATGTATGTTGAATTTGGAGTAAAATATTAGACTTGAGAAGAAGTTTTACCATCTCATAAATCTATTGGAAAAATGAATTTCGAGATGTATGGAAAACATACTGGAGAAAGATCTAGAAGGACAGGCTATGATAATCCTTTTACTTCAGCTTCAGCTTCAACTTCTAGATCTTCTACATCTGGTACTACTTCACTTGATATTGTAATGGAACAATTATTTATTCAACAAGGAGATATTTTAAAATTACAGAATCAGCAAAAAAGTTTAGAAGCCCATCTTTATCAAAATGATGAGTATATGTAGAGAAGAGTTGATTATGATATTTCTTATAATGAGGCGATGGAGAAATTTTTAAGGGGTGATTATTCAGTAGTCTTTCCTACTTGTCCCAGATATACAGCTTTTAAACTTGATGATATGGAGGGGTATTTAGGCTTTGATGATGATGATGATCATGAAGATGAAGATGATGATGATGAAGGTGGTGATGATGTGTAGTGTTATTTGTTTGTTTGTTGTGTTTTGCTTTCTATTTTCATGATTAGATTTCCTATAGTTAGTTTGTTATTGTATGTTTGTTAGAGTTTTTATGTTTACATTTACATTTTTATTAAACTATTAAAATTATGTTTATTGCATTATAATGTTATGCTTTTTTTAATTTTTATCTTTTACTTCAATGTAAATGCTAGATAGTCCTTTTAATTTTAGCCATGCTAATTTTACTTGTTATTATTACTTGTACCTGTACTATTCTATTGTTTTTAAAATTTATCATTTTTTTATTCTGCCTGAACTATTCTATTGAAATTAATTAAAAATTTAAGTTTGAGGGAAGGGAGAAAATCTTTTTAAGAGAACTTAACTTTATTTTTCCTCAAAGAACTATATTCTTAGAAATTAATTTAACATAACCTGAGCTATGTTACATTAACTTAAGATAATTATATTTTAAGTTTTATAAATGTTAAAGAAAACTTAAGTTAAAGTATTTAATAAAAAACTTTAGTTCTAAAGTTAAAATATTTATTATGAGAGGATAAGATTATGTTTTTACAATTTAAAATAAAAAAAAATTGTATTTATGGAATTGTTAAGAATTTTAAGGACTTACTTAAAAAAGGAGTTAGTCTTTAAGAAAATCCTTTTTCAAAGCTAATACAATTTTGTCAAAATAAGGAAATGTCAAAAGTTTATAACTTTAAGAAGAGGGTGGAGGGGTTCAAAATTATTAAAGGTTACTTAGATATAGTAATCCTCACATGACATGAGAAGACAAAGAAATGATTAAAAAAGATCCTAAAGAAAAAGAAAAAGAAAAAGAAAAAGAAAATAAAAATCAAAAGAAAAAGAAGAAGAGCAAGAATGAAAAGAAAAATTGAGGAGATGCCTAATAAAAAATTGGCTCCACTTGAATCATCTTAGGGAAAAGAACTTAATTACATTTCTAAATTAAGGCTTAAAGTATTAGCATCCTTGCTAATAAAGTCTTCATGAAGCTCTTTTTACTATAATTCTTCTAAGCATTCAAAATATCACTAAATTACAATTATTCTTGAAATAAATAGAAAATCAGAACTCTTAGACTTGACTATTAGATATTATTACATTCTAGTTTTAACCTGAGTTATTAAAAATATTTTTAAAAGTTTAACCATCACATTTATAAACAAAATCTATAGAGATCTCAAAGTTAAACTCACTGCTGCAAGCTATAATTTTTATATAGTATATAGGAGTTACTTTTGGACAAGTAACGTTTAAGTTTGAGGGAATTATCCACCTTAAAATTACTTATTTTTAGAGCATCCTTATGATTGTTTTATGCATATTTTTAATAATATTGTATGGAATGGACATTTGGAGAAGATGAGGGAAAATGAGCAAAAATCATATAATTTGTATGACTCCATAGCACCGCCCCTGGCGCAATAACACCACATATGCATGTAGAGGATGCTATTGTGCCAGTAACTTTCCATCTATAAGATCTATTGAATTTGGCCAAATTTTGAAGGGGTGTTTGAAGCAACCCTTGGTTAATTTCAGAGATCTATTAATATGGATGAAAATTAGACAAAATAAAGGACCTTTTGGCAGCATTTAAAGGCTTTAGGAAGTCCCACTTTTGTGTTTATGTATGAGTTTATGTGTGTTTTGTGTTATAAGAGTAAGAGTTTGGAGATTTCTTCGAGGACTCCAGAATTTTTGTTTGGGAGAAGACATAAGGTTCTTTGTATTTGTGTTTATCTTTTTGTTTCTAAGACTTGGTGTTCAATACAAATTTAGTATTTCTATTTTATTCTCCATGAATTCTGAGTAGTTCTCTTTCTTTCTCCTTGCTGTTTGGAATTAATCTTGTGGGATGAGAATGATTTAAAGATTTCTATTTACTTTTAAAAATTGCAATAATATTTTCACCAATTCTTCATTGACTTTAGAAATGGCCACTTGTGAGGTTAAAATCTGTTGAGAAACATAAAGACCTAGGAGGGCTATGATTTCACGAAACTAGTGAGCGTCACACTTCATTCTCGGTAGAGACGTTGCGATCTCCTAAGCGGGATTGCAAATACATAGGGAGATAAGTTTTAATGGTCGTATAATTAATATTTCTAGGGTGACAGACAAGATTCTTTTCAAATTTAATTTAGAGTTTGGATTGTAGGTGTCTCTATTAGGTTCTATGAAGAGGGCACAGTGGGTAATTTGGAGGTGAGAGGCCAAAATATACTCAGCACTACTACACAAGCTGGTGAAAACTGTAAATTAGCAATGTTCTTTGCTAGCACCGAAAGGGGGCAAGGAATAGGAATTCTCCTATTTTTCACAATACATCATCATATTTTTAGTCATTCAAATCTTACATAGATTAATATCTCATTGTAAGGGGAAAGATCCTTACATTTAATTAAACTCATTAGAATTTTTTTTATTAAACTGTTAACTATAATTTTTTCTTTTTGCATTAATTTATTCTTAACCATTGTTATCATTTCATTTTTATTTAAATCTGCAATTTAAATAGAATTTTCTTTTGAGTTTATCAAGCCAATTTAAATAGTCCAACTTTCCTCGTGAAATCAATACCGGGTTTATGTGTAATTTCGGGTCGGATCATGTGCCCAGTTGCTAAACTAGCTCAACTGCCAATTTACCCTCTAAAATAAAAAAAATGGCCAATTCAATGCCATTTTTTTTCCTCTGCATCTTCTTGCTCCTCCTATTCATTGTTGTTGCACTATAAGGCTTCTCCTACCTTACAAATCTTATGAGATTAGGGCCTAAAAACTTTGGTTTTCTTCTTCCCTAGATAATATCTACACTTTTCCTAAGATATTTTCTTCTTTCACCATGGATTTCTTCCACATTCGGAAGCTAACAAAAATATTTTGAGAAAATAGTAGAAAACAAATCCATGGTGGGAAGCTTCATTGCTTGGAAAATGCTTGTAGGAGCCTATAGAACCTATATTTGAAGATTATTGGAATTTTTCTTGAAATTTTAGATGGCTCCTATGATAAAGATAAGAAAGGGGAAAGAAGTTTTTTATCAAAGAAAATTTAAATGTTTGAAGCCACAAAATTGGTATAATGATTTACTTTCAAAGAAGTTGATTGTTGAATGAAGCTTTTCTCATCTTGCAGATGTTGTAGAGAAATTGAATGTAGCACGACACAAGAAAATTTTTAGTTACTTGACTGTTGTAATAGTTATTTCAGTTGTTTGAGATTTCTATGAAAACTTCCCAGAGGCATGAGATGATGAGGTATTTGTTCAGGAGAGTAAAGTTGAGTTTACTTCTGATCATATCAATGCATTATACTAGTTGCCTAGTGTACCAAATTGTTTTTTTTCTGAATGTGATCTTACTGATGCAGGGCTTGATGAGATCATTGGATTTTTGACTGATGGGCATGGAGCTTGAATAATTAAGAATGACCTCAAGGTAATTTTTTCTTCTTCCATGTTTAATGGTCCATCTAAGGCATGGAATTATTTTAGCTCTTCTTGACTTCTCCCTACAAATCATTTGAGTGAAGTGACCCAGGAGAGATCCACCTTAAATTACTACATTTAAAAGATCAAAACCTATTAATGTTGGCTCTCTCATCTGCAAGTCCATTATCAGTTCTTCTATTGGACTTCCACTACATGTTTGGGTTACTCCTCACTTATTTTTACTATGTGCAAACATTCTAGTGTTAATTTTGATTCTTGGGAGGGGTTATTACAACCACTAAAGCCAATCGGTTAGGCTAATATGGATATATATGGGAAGCATGCTACTCTTGGTTCTAGAAGTCAATCTTCAGATATTCCTTCTACCTCTTCCTCTAGACCTTCTACATCTACTGCTGCTGCTCCACCTCCTGCTATTTGGGAAGAACTACATTATCGCTATCAGGAGCATTAAAATGATATTACTTTTGTAAAGTGTCAACTATATGAGAATGATGATCATTGGGAACAATTGGAAAAATATTTGAAATGAAAAAGTGATTATGAAGCTAGTATCAATACTTTCTTGGTGAGCTTCCAGAAAAGAGATCAGGGTGTGGAGTTTCCCTCATATCCTCATTATCTTACTTTTGAATGCTACAAGGCTATGGAAGAAGAAGAAGAAGAAGAGGAAGAAGAAGAAGATGATGATGATGCTGATGAAGAAGAAGATGATGATGATGATGGTAATGATGGGGAGGAGTAATGATTTTGAGTGTCGAAGTGTTTACTTTCATTAGTTATTGTTGTCTTTTGGTTATTTGAATGTACCAGATATTATGTAATTTATGCTACTACTGTTGTGGATTTTGGACTTTGTAGTTATTACTGCACTATTGTTTACTTTTTTTGCTCCAAATTGTATATATAGCATTACTTGTATGTTAGAGTAGTTCTTTTACTTTGAAATTTTTATGTTAAATTGTTGATTTGAGATAAACTACTACTACACCCACCTGCTTTTACTACTTGTACTTGCATAATTTTCTTATTTAGAACCCTGTGATAGATCATAATTCTATTTAATTTTTTTCTCTTCATACCTGTTTTGTACTAAAATGTTTTGATTTGTTTAAAAATTTAAATTTTGGGGGAGGGAAAATTTTTTTAAAAAACTATACTTTATTTGTCCTTAATAGGCTATATTTAAGCATTATTTTAAATATAACCTATGGTATGTGGTGTTTTCTTTAGAGAACTTTATTTTTGAAAAAGAACTTGAAAAAAAGAAAAAGAAAAGAACAAGAAAAGAGAAAGAAAAAAAAAAGAAAACGTAAAATAAAAAAAATATGTGAGGAGAAGCATGAGAAGATGTCTAATTAAAATTTGGCTTCACTGGAATCATCTTAAAGGATGAAACTTATTTAAAATGCTGAGCTTATTATCAATTCTAAAAGTATTAATCAAATCTTTACTAGTAAGGTTCTCATATAATTCTATTTTTTTTAATTCTTCTAGGATTCCTAATTATGACAAATTATGATTATTATTGAAACAAATTGAAAATCAGAATTCCTAACTTGATTACTAGATACTCTTATACCCTAGTTCTAATATGAGTTATTAATTTTTTTTTCTAAATTTTCATTATCACCATTAAGGGACAAAAATATAGGAATCTCTAATGAAACCCACGAGCATAGATTAAAACATTTAGTGTAAAAAAGACATGAGTTACTTGAGGACAAGTAATGTTTAAGTTTGGAGAAATTGATATGCCTTATAATGTGTTTTTTTTTATTTATACATTTTATGCTTATTTTTAACAATATTGCACTTTAATGAAGGGTATTTTGCATGTTTTTGGTTTCAGATGCAAAAGATAGAATTTTAGAGAAAAATGAGTGAAATTGGAGAAAAATAGGTTCAATAGGAGCTAAGAAGCATAAAATTAATTGGCACCTAGGCACCAAGATCTGGCGCCTAGGCGCCAAACAGTTATTATGAGCTTCTAGAAGGGTGGTGCTTAGGCTCCACAATTGGGCGCCTAGGTGCCAAAATTGGTTTTCTTCAATGTGCATTGAATTTGGAGGAATTTTGAAGAGGCATCTGAAGTGAATCTTAGGAATTTCGTGAGTAATCATAAAAGGAGTCAAGAGAAACCAGAAAAGGGGGCTTCAGTGAAGAGTGTGTGGCATGAGGTCTTATGTGTGTGTGTGTGTGGAGACTTTTATTAAGCTTTTACTGGGATTTTTTATTTTGTGTGCCTCTTGGAGTGAAGTGCAAGGAAAGTTTGGAGAATACTCAAAGGAACTTGAGAGGATTTACTTGGGGAGAAGTTAAAGAAAAGTAATTTGGATTTTTTTTAAGTTTTATTTATTGTGTGAACCTAAATTTTAATATAAATCATGTTTGTTGTGCTATCCCCATGAATCTGAGTAGTTTTCTTTATAATTTGACTTACAATAAAGCAAACCCCACACCAAAAATAGTGCCGACAATGCTAAATAACAATTTCACACTGCATGAATACTAAAACTATCAGGATAGCCATTAATCATGTGTAGGATTAGAATTTTTTAAGATTTCTTTTATTCCACACTTGTGATGATTCATTAATTTGTACTTAAACATATTCAATCTAACCAATTGGTATGTTAAAACTTGTTACAAAGCTATAATGACCCGGGAGGGCTATGTATTCCTCAACTAGTAAGAAGCACATTAATCAGAGATCCTTTATTAGCAATCCATAAATTACATCATCCAAGGGAATCCTAGTAGTCCTAAATTCATAAGAGGGAAACACTAATTTTTATTACCCTCTATAGGTAGAGTACACATATGTGAAACTTATACTTGTCAAAATTTCAAGGAAGCCCCTAAAGTGGAAAGAAAAAAGTGGTATGGCTAAATAGTCTAGACGCTCTCACATAAAAGTTATGCCTCATATGGGTCGAGGAAGCCTCTAACACCCTAAGCCTACTAGAAAATAACTGATGTCACTCTAATCAACTTTAACATGCCCCATCAAAATTTAAAGAACTTCAACCATAGGGCCACCTAATTTTATATCATAATTGGACACCCTATAAAACTTAAACACGTCACGGCAAGGATCTTGGAGCTAGCAGGGTGGGTAGCACGGACATCTTCAATAACAAAACCTGTTTTCCCCGACTAAACCATTCCTTCCTTAGAATTAAACAACAAGCCATAGGATGTTGAGGTTTTTTTCCTATGCAACATAAATCCTCACCTTATCTTTAGTTGTTTTCAAGTAAAATAGGGCTTTTTGATTAAGCCCCAAATATCAAACCCACAGGGAGATTAACAATACACACTTTAGGAAACTAAAAAGTTTAGATGAATTTGTGTGATTGCCCCACACAAATGTAAGTCCTAAATTATCTACTTCACAAAATATTCTTACATAAACTTAAGAGGTTATAATAGGAATGAAAATTTGGTTCTTTTTTGTAATTTTTTATTTATGAAAATAAACTAAGCACTAATTAACTTGACTAAATATTTTCAAGATGAAGGCTATATAAACAAAAAAAAATTCTTATCATGAATCAGTAATAAGTATAAAAGTTCTTTTGTGGAAGAATGTTAAACAATTCCAAAAAACAAAATGCTCCAAATTTGAGCCAATTCCATTTTGCACCTCTCTGTGAAACATGTTGTGCCAAATAGGAGCAATAATATTCATTACCCTTACTAGAGATGCTTTAAAGAACATTGTTTAATCTATAGTTTATATAATCTTGAAGACTAGTTGGGTAGGGAAGATACTAGCACACACTCTAGAGTTCCCTCTTCTCCCTCTACTTGGTAGCTAACATCTCGTATCAAAACCTAAAACTACAAATCAAATTGGAAGCTTTAACCTATGTAGGCAAATAAAATGGTTTCGTAGACCAAACGGACGTAACTCACTCTAAAATCCTCTAATTCTACACCCTTGAAAAGTTTATTTCCCTATTTATTTGAACTCAACCGCATGAACAATATTCTCATTCATGAAATCAATATGTGATTCTAGCCATTTGTTGACTGAGACAATAACATCTCAGATCTTACCTGTTAACGGGATGTTGATTTTGGTGACCGACAGATTCTTACGGGCAACTCCCCCAAACCAAAATAGCACCGAAAAAAATACTCAGAATGCATGGAGAAAACACAGCCAGACTTGAGTTTAAAAGTAGAAATCATGCACACAAATAAGAACTTTAGATTAAAACCAAGTGTAGTCAAAAACTGAGTTTAAAAGTAGAAATCATGCACACAAACAAAAAATCTAGATTAAAACCAAGTGTAGTAAAAAAGATAAACAAACTAACACTCAAAATAAAAAGAAAGTGGCCGCCGCCAAAAGTGCCCGCCGGTGGCGGCGGTGATGGGCGGCTGCGGCGGGGGTTACTTGGATGGATGATGGCTATAAAATATGATGGATGGTTGGCCTCTGGCAGCTGGCTTTGATTATCCAAGTCTTCTTTAATAAAAATCCATAAGGTGTCTTTGTGTCCCTTCAAACATTAACTCCATTCAATGAATCTTCTAGAAGTTGCCTCTTCAAAAGCCAACTGAATGAAATTTCGTCTCCATGGGATATTTCCCACATTTTACCAAGGGTTGCTTCAAACATCTCTTCAAAAATATATCTAAATTCAATGAATCATCAAATAACTACTTCTAGCTTTTAAGCATGGGGTACGTGCTGCTGAGGCGCGAGCCTTTGGCGCATAGGCATCAGTCTTGGATGCTTAGGCGCCCTAATTCATTTTTGCAACTTTCTTCATTTTTGCTCAAAATTTGACCTCGCTCCTTTTAGCATTTTTTGTCCATTTGATTGTACCTGAGAGAACAATACACAAATATTTTTCATTAAAGTGCAATATCTCAAAAATAGGTATAAAAATGTGTATAAAAATACTATAAAATCTAGGTGTATCAAAATCTCCCAAACTTAAGATGTTACTTGTCCTCAAGTGACCCTTCAATATTTAAAAACCAATATAAGTAGATGATGTATATGAGTTTATTTAGGAGTAACCAAAATTTTGATGTGGAGTCCAATCTAGAAAAAATATTAGTAAATGAGACTAACTTTAAGTTTAGAAATTTTTAAAGTTAGGAAGTATGAAAAATATGAGTTTCTATCTAATTCAGAAATATTGTAGGTTCTCCAAAAATAGAGTTTAGGCATTTTAACTTCTCCACTTAAAAATTTTTATTAAGCATAATTTTACCTACTATATTATATCCCTAAGCTTAAGAGTTTCTCAAGTCTTATTCTTTAAAAAAATCATATGTGGAACAAATTTTTGATTAGGCACAATCCTCAAGCTTCTCCTCCCTTTTTCAATTTTCTTTTCCTTTTCTTTTTCATTTTTCTTTTTCTTTTCTTTTCATCTTTTTTTTCGTTTTCTTTTCTTTTCACACAAGGATTACTATATTTGGATAGGCTTTTAATGATTTCAAATCTCACTCTTTCTTTCCTAAAGCAAAGAGTTGATATTTTTCTTTCACTTAAAAACATAATAATAGTTTCAAAAATTAATTTCAATAAAAGAAATTTAAGTTCAGAAAAAAAAAATCTAAATCTCTTAAATTTTTCAAAAATACAATTTTTCCTACTAAAGATAGTTACACTATATTTAGTATGTTGCATGCTAAAAATTTTTAACTTTAAGTTTTTCTTCATTACTATAAATTTTAACAAAATTCTTTTACTCATTTCTATATTAAATATTTTACTTCTCTAATATAACTTCATATACATGATCATTTTTCTTTAAATAAAAACCAAATTTATTTGTAGCACAATTAAGAACAAATAAATTTTTAAGTTCCTTAGAAAATTTTTCATCCCTCCCCCAAATTAAAACATTTTAGCATCATATATAAATATTAATAAAAATTAATAGGAATGAAAATTTAAAATAACATGCTTGCAAGAATTTTTTCATCCTAAATATGCAAGTACAAAATATTAAAACAAGAGTAAAAATTTAAATTAATCAAATTTTATCTTTCTTAACATATAGAGATTCATCAGACTTCTATATAGTGGAGTATAAAAGCAAACAACATACTAACAAACATACATGATTGAAACATACATGACATACATGATTGCAACATAAAGAAAAATAACTAGTAGTAAATTGAAAATTTTAAACATGTAGCTTTTAAGTAAAAAGTTAGCTAGACTCTTAACCTTCCTAAGATCTCAAAATTAAGTTCAGCACACACTAACTAAATACATTAAACAACACAATTACTACCACACAAACATAATATCTACTCCCAAAACACATATACATCATAGTAGGAGAATGAAACAAAACATAACAAAAACTAACAGTATCAACAATAACAACTAAAAGCATGACACAAAGCACAGAACAACTGCACTAACAACAGTTCATAGCAACACATATGCTAAAAACATCAAACAAAACTAGAGATCCAAACTAATCATCATTTTCCTTATCATCACTATCATCACTATGCCAAAAAGTTGCATTTTTGTATGGTGGATATCTAGGGTACTGAGGAAATACAACATCCTGGTTACCTCTCATAAGTATTTCCATAGCTAAATTGAATTCACCATTATAATCACTATGTTTCTTCATATACCCATCCATATGCTCTGCAAATTTTTCTAAATTTGATACCTTTTAATTAGTATAAATCACATTATTCAAAATCATGTTTGAAAGCTGTGACTGAGAATTAGATCCAGAAGTTTGACCTCGTGATGTAGAAGCATGTGAAGTAGAAGCTCGTGATGTTGAAGCAGAAGAACTACTTATAGCTTGATGATAATATATGCAGAGCCAACAAAAAATAGAATGATGTAAATAAGATTTCACATTCACACTGGTAATGGGATTTAGTGGCTGGGAGAGATACCCCCCCCACTCCTCCCTGCTATCAAATCTAACTCCAGCCTGCTCGCATAAAGAAAAGATAAAGAATGTGAATCCCAAACCTGCAGTAGTTGCAGCAATGACAGAACTAGTAATAACTCCATGAATCAAAGCTCCAATATCAATAGGCTTGAACTGATAAATGCAATAATTCAAGGTCACTCGATCTCGAGTCAATTCACTTAAATGATTGTAGGTAGCAGACAAGAAGAAATAAAATAATAAAATAATGTAATAATGTCATGCCTTTGCAGTGGCATCCAAATTTGAAGTAGAAAAGTTTACTCTTCTTTCATTTGTGATCTTCTAAAGCCCTCTTCCATCAGTCAAAAATGAAATAATCTTATCTAACTCCTCTTTCATAGGACTATAGTTTGAATAAAAACACAAAGTACTCAGAGGCAATTGATAAAATCGATTAATTATCTCAGAGGAAAAATACATTGTCTTCCCCCTCACCATGGCTTCTTCATCAGCTTCAGGGAGATTGACATAGAATTCCTGCACAACAAAAATCATTGCAACAGCAGAAAAATAACAGAACAGCTCCCACTAGCGGCAAATAATCAAATCTTCAACAGCTCCTCCCAAACTTTTAAAACACAGCTCAGGAATCAATTTTCTCGATTGCAGTGCATCACTGTATCGATCCTAAGCTCTCGAACCGACAAACTTGGCTGAATCGAATAGAGCCTTCCCTTACCTCTCTTCATTCTTGGTGTCATTTCTAAAAAATGTATAAAATTAAAAATAAAATCCAAATTCAACTCCAAATCACTAATCCAAATTCATAAAAGCTTAAAATAACAAATCCATGCCTTTTCTATAGAATTTTCTCAAATTTTCACCATGAATAGTGATTTTCGGGTAGCTCATGAATGTGCTCAAATTGCATGGTGAAAATAAATTTTTTTTACATAGAAGTGAAGCTCTTACCTCAAGGATATCAAATCTAGCAATTTTTACTTCAAATCACTAAGAAATCCTCAAATATGGTAAGTCCTAGCTTCAAAATTGTGATTGACCCAAGGAAGAAGATGAAGCCAAGTGCGAAAATGGTGTTTTAGGATTGATTTTTCACTTAAAATTGTTTGCGAACCAGCTTTCATGAACCAAGGCTTAAGTGTGATGGTTCGGCGCTTAGGTGCCTGTTTCTTGGTTTAAACAGTGCTTAATTGCGGGTCTTGGCGCTTAGGCACTAGTGCATTATCGGTGCTCTTTTTGGTTGGAAGAGTTGACCGTAAGAAGCTGTCGATCACCATAATAAAACTCCCATCATTCGCTTCAGAATGACGTTTTAATTTACATATATATTTAGTTTAGAAAAATATGAAATCAAACTGACCCCATATTTTTCATAGTTTAAATGAAAGAGTGATGTACCTCAAATCCTGTATCTATCCCGAAGGATAAACACAAGAATTGAGGATGAGGCTCGTAAACTAAGGAATATATGACATCAAATAAACTAAGGAATATATGACATCAATTTGGTCTGCAAAACCTTTATATTTGCCGAAAGATTCAATAGAAAGATTAGATAAGGTTTATATTACTTGGGTTCCTAATTCTCTATAAGGGTAAACCCTTATAATTAATTACATCTTAACGACTGAAATCACTTAAGAAAACACTCGATATTGACTAGAGGTTTTTTCTTCAAGCATTCAAAGTTAATTTTTCAGGATTGTTTGTACAAAAAAGTTAAGTGGGAATGGACCAAATAGGAAAAAATATTGTGAGAGAGTAAGGGAGCAAGAAGTAGGGGACGTCACAAATCCAGAGGATAACCCCGGTGACTTCCCAAACTATGCTATTGTTTGGCTTCATTTCTGAGGAGAAATCTTTAGGTGTTTCATCATACTAAATCTATTTGTTAGGGCTTACATTCATGTGAAACTATCATATAAATAGCCTGAAAGCGTAAGGGTTTAGGTCGTGATGAACGACGACCTCGAAATCCTAAGACGAGTTAGAGCTTATATTGTATAGCAGAGTTGTGCAAAGGCCTAAAGATAAGGTGAGGATTTACGTTGCATAAGCAAGAAACCTCAAAGTCCTATGGCTTTGTTGCTTATATCTAAGGAAGGAAGATTGGTTTAGCTGGGGAAGACAGGTTTTGTTGTTGAAGATGGTCGTGCTACCCACCATGCTAGCTCCAAGCTCCTTGCCGC